>NW_026867718.1:105000-122307 GCF_020745735.1 Hemiscyllium ocellatum | reverse complement strand
CCCCCCCATGTTGACAGTTTCCATTCCCCCCTCCCCCCCCCATGTTGACAGTTTCCATTCCCCCCTCCCCCATGTTGACAGTTTCCATTCCCCCCCCATGTTGACAGTTTCCATTCCCCCCCCATGTTGACAGTTTCCATTCCCCCCTCCCCCATGTTGACAGTTTCCATTCCCCCCCCCCATGTTGACAGTTTCCATTCCCCCCTCCCCCATGTTGACAGTTTCCATTCCCCCCCCATGTTGACAGTTTCCATTCCCCCCCCATGTTGACAGTTTCCATTCCCCCCTCCCCCATGTTGACAGTTTCCATTCCCCCCCCATGTTGACAGTTTCCATTCCCCCCTCCCCCAATGTTGACTGTTTCTAGGCCCCCCCAGACCTGCCGTTCTGCCGCAGGACCCGGATGAGGATCCCGTCCACCTCCTCCATTGTCCCGACACCTGGTGACGTCGCTTCCGCTCGGATACCGGATACGGTGCCCAGGGGGCAACCGGGAGTTGTAGTCCGGCGGCGCTCCGCTTCCGGTCCCGCCCACCGCCGACCCTCTTAAAGGGGCCGCACCCCCCCACTCCCTCAGCACTGACCCTCCCTCAGCACCCACTCCCTCAGCACTGACCCTCCCTCAGCACCCACTCCCTCAGCTCTGACCCTCCCACAGCACCCACTCCCTCAGCACTGACCCTCCCACAGCACCCACTCCCTCGGTGCTGTCTCTCTGACATCAATGAATAGTTTTGGGTCTTTTGTCTTGAAGATATGGGATTGTGCTCCAATAATAATGGCTGGGCTCAGTATTCAGTGAAAATAGCCTCTTTCACTCAGCGATCACAGCACAGCTTTGAGCAGGGAATAGATTCCCCACATCGCGTTCTCCCAAGATCCCGTCCGGACACAGCCCTGACACGCATTAACACCCCATCACTGTGGTGAGACAGTGTCCCAGCTCAGGTCCCCAAAGTTTCGATTGAGACCTGTACGATAATCCGAGGGTGGGACAGGGTGGAACATTCGGAGGCTATTCCCTCGGATGGTGAGGGCTAGCACGAGGGGAAGGCAGCTTTTCAACTGAGGGATGATGGCTAGAGGACAGAGGTCAGAGGGAGTTTCTTTTGGGGGGGGTGAGGGGAAAGGTATAAAAAGGGGTAACGTTTGCCCCCAGAGGGTGGTACGTGTATGGAACGAGCTGCCAGAGGAAGTGGTGGGGGCTGGTACAACAACAACATTTAAGAGGCATTTGGATGGGGATATGAATAGGAAGGGTTTGGAGGGCTAGGGGCCGGAAGGTGGGACTAGATTGGGTTGGGATATCAGGACGGGTTGGACCGAAGGGTCTGTTTCTGTGCTGCACACCTCTACGACTCCACGATCGGAGACGTTTGCGATAAATTCAGGTGTCTCACAATCTCCTGCTCCGGATGGAGGAGCAGCGTTCCGAAAGCGAGTGCTTCCAAATTTAGTTTTGAGATTCCCGACAGGCCATTTGGCCCAACAAGTCCACACGGACCCTCCAAAAAGGAACCCACCCAAACCCACTCCCTTATATGTACCCCTGACTAATCCACCTACACTACGGGGACAATTTAGCACGGCCAATCCACCCCAACCCGCACACCCCTGGGCACTACGGGGACAATTTAGCACGTCCAATCCACCCTCACCTGTACATCCCTGGGCACTACGAGGACAATTTAGCACGTCCAATCCACCCTAACCTGCACATCCCTGGGCACTACGAGGACAATTTAGCACGGCCAATCCACCCTAACCTGCACATTCCTGGGCACTACGGGGACAATTTAGCACGTCCAATCCACCCTCACCTGTACATCCCTGGGCACTACGAGGACAATTTAGCACGGCCAATCCACCCTAACCTGCACATCCCTGGGCACTACGGGGACAATTTAGCACGGCCAATCCACCCTAACCTGCACATCCCTGGGCACTACGGGGACAATTTAGCACGGCCAATCCAACCCAACCTGCACATCCCTGGGCACTACGGGGACAATTTAGCACGGCCAATCCCACCCTAACCTGCACATCCCAGGGCACTACGGGGACAATTTAGCACGGCCAATCCACCCTAACCTGTACATCCCTGGGCACTACGGGGACGATTTAGCACGGCCAATCCACCCTAACCTGCACATCCCTGGGCACTACGGGGACAATTTAGCACGGCCAATCCACCCTAACCTGCACGTCCCTGGGCAGTACGGGACAATTTAGCACGGCCAATCCATCCTAACCTGCACGTCCCTGGGCACTACGGGGGCAATTTAGCACGGCCAATCCACCCTAACCCGCACATCCCTGGGCACTACGGGGACAATTTAGCACGGCCAATCCACCCTAACCTGCACATCCCTGGGCAGTACGGGACAATTTAGCACGGCCAATCCACCCTAACCTGCACATCCCTGGGCACTACGGGGACAATTTAGCACGGCCAATCCACCCTAACCTGCACATCCCTGGGCACTACGGGGACAATTTAGCACGGCCAATCCACCCTAACCCGCACATTGTTACCCGTGCCACGTGATAGAGAGTTGAGGAATAGGGAGAGAGAGCAGTTAAATGCGTGACTACAGGGATGGTGCAGGAGGGAGGGATTCCGGTTTCTGGATAACTGGGGTTCTTTCTGGGGAAGGTGGGACCTCTAGAAACAGGATGGTCTACACCTGAACCTGAGGGGCACCAGTATCCTTGGGGGGAGGTTTGCTAGTGCTCTTTCGGGGGGTTTAAACTAACTCTGCAGGGGCATGGGAACCTAGACTGTAGCTTTAGGGTACAGGACCTTGAGTGTAGGGAGGTTAGGAACATGGCATCAATCTCGAAGGAGGATGCCTGTAAACAGGAAGGTGGCTTGAAGTGTATACGTCAATGCCAGAAGTATACGAAATAAGGTAGGTGAACTTGTAGCGTGGGTTGGTACCTGGGATTTCGATGTTGTGGCTATTACGGAGACATGGGTAGAACAGGGGCAGGATTGGCTGTTGCAGGTTCCAGGGTTTAAATGTTTTAGTAGGGTCAGAGGTGGGGGGAGGTGCGGCATTGTTTGTCAAGGATAGTATTACAGCGGTGGAAAGGACGATGGATGAAGACTCGCCATCTGAGGTAGTTTGGGCTGAGCTTAGAAATAGGAAAGGTGAGGGCACCCTGTTGGGAGTTTTCTACAGGCCTCCTAATAGTCCTAGAGACGTAGAGGAAAGGATTGCGAGGATGATTCAGGAGAAGAGTAAGGTAGCAGGGTGGTTGTTATGGGGGACTTTAACTTCCCAGATATTGACTGGGAAAGCTATAGCTCGAGTTCGTTAGATGGGTTGGTGTTTGTCCGATGTGTGCAGGAGGGTTTCCTGACCCAATATGTAGACAGGCCAACAAGAGGTGAGGCCATACTGGATCTGGTTCTGGGTAACGAACCAGGCCAGGCATTAGAATTGGAGGTAGGTGAGCACTTTGGGGACAGTGACCACAATTTGGTGACATTTACTCTAGTGATGGAGAGGGATAAGTGTGCACTGCAGGGCAAGAGTTATAGATGGGGGCAGGGAAATTATGATGCAGTGAGGCATGACTTAGGATGTGTGGCTTGGAAAAGTAGGCTTCAAGGGAAGGGCACAATCGATATGTGGAGCTTGTTCAAGGAGCAACTATTGAGTGTCCTTGATAAGTATGTACCTGTCAGGCAGGGAGGAAAGGGTTGTGTGAGGGAGCCGTGGTTTAATAAGGAATTGGAATCCCTTGTGAAAGGGAAGAGGGCGGCCTATGTAAAGATGAGGCGTGAAGGTTCAGTTGGGGCGATTGAGAGTTATAAGGTTGCCAGGAAGGATCTAAAGAGTGAGCTAAGAGCAGCGAGAAGGGGACATGGAAAGTCCTTGGTTGGGTAGGATTAGGGAAAACCCAAAGGCTTTCTATAGGTATGTCAGGAATAAAAGGATGACTAGGGTAGGAATAGGTCCCGTCAAGGTTAGTAGTGGGAAGCTGCGTGTGGAGGCTGAAGAGATTGGGGAGACACTGAATGAATACTTTGCGTCAGTATTCACTCAGGAACAGGACACTGTTGCCGATGTGAATATTGAGCCACAATTAATTAGAATGGATGGCTTTGAGGTATGTAGGGAAGAGGTGTTGGAAATTCTGGAAAGGATGATAAGTCCCCTGGGCCTGATGGCATTTATCCTAGGATTCTCTGGGAAGCAAGGGAGGAGATTGCAGAGCCATTGGCCTTGATTCTTATGTCCTTGTTGTCTACAGGAATAGTGCCAGAAGACTGGAGGATAGCGAATGTGGTTCCCTTGTTCAAGAAGGGGAGTAGGGATAACCCTAGTAACTATAGGCCGGTGAGTCTCACTTCTGTTGTGGGCAAAGTCTTAGAGAGAATTGTAAGGGATAGGATTTCTGAACATCTGGATAGGAATAATGTGATCAAGGATAGTCAGCATGGTTTTGTGAGGGGCAGGTCGTGCCTCACAAACCTTATTGAATTCTTTGAGAAGGTGACTAAGGAGGTGGACGAGGGTAAAGCGGTAGATGTGGTGTATATGGATTTTAGCAAGGCGTTCGATAAGGTACCCCATGGTAGGCTACTGCAAAATCTACGGAGGGATAGCATTGAGGGTGCGTTGGAGGTTTGGATTAGGAATTGGCTGGCTGGAAGGAGACAGAGGGTAGTAGTTGATGGTAAAGGTTCATCTTGGAGTGCAGTTCCTAGCGGTGTTCCGCAAGGATCTGTTTTGGGACCATTGCTGTTTGTCATCTTTATAAATGACCTGGAGGAAGGGGCTAGAAGGTTGGGTGAGCAAGTTTGCGGATGATCCGAGAGTCGGTGGAGTTGTGGACAGTGAGGAAGGATGTGGCAGGTTACAGCGGGATATAGATAAGTTGCAGAGCTGGGCAGAAAGGTGGCAAATGGAGTTCAATGTCGTTAAGTGTGAAGTGATTCACTTTGGTAAGAGTAACAAGAAGATGGGGTACTGGGCTAATGGTCGGATACTTGGTAGTGTGGATGAGCAGAGGGATCTTGGTGTCCATGTACACAGATCCCTGAAAGTTGCCACCCAGGTAAATAGTGCTGTGAAGAAGGCATATGGTGTACTGGGCTTTATTGGGAGAGGAATTGAGTTCCGGAGTCCTGAGGTCATGTTGCAGTTGTATAAGACTCTGGTGTGGCCACATCTGGAGTATTGTGTGCCGTTTTGGTCGCCACACTATAGGAAGGATGTGGAGGCACTGGAACGGGTGCAGAGGAGGTTTACCAGGATGTTGCCTGGTATGGTGGGAAGATCGTATGAGGAAAGGCTGAGGCACTTGGGCCTGTTCTCATTGGAGAAAAGAAGGTTTAGGGGAGATTTGATAGAGGTGTACAAGATGATTAGGGGTTTAGATAGGGTTGACCGAGAGAGTCAGCTATTACGAGGGGGCGTAGCTTTAAATTAAGGGGTGGTAGGTATAGGACAGATGTTAGGGGTAGATTCTTTACTCAGCGAGTCGTGTGTTCATGGAATGCCCTGCCAGTAGCAGTGGTGGGCTCCCCCTCTTTATGGGCATTTAAACGGGCATTGGATAGACATATGGAGGATAGTGGGCTAGTGTAGGTTAGGTGGGCTTGGGTCGGCGCAACATCGAGGGCCGAAGGGCCTGTACTGCGCTGTATTTTTCTATGTTCTACGTACGTATGTGTGTGTATGAGTGTGACTGAGAGTATATGTGTGTGTGTGTGTGTGTGTGTGTGTGTGCGCGCACGCGCGCGTGAGTATGTGTGTATGATTATGTGAGTGTGTGTCTGCGTGAGTGCGTGTGTGTAAGTGTGTGTGTAAGTATGTGTGTGTGTAAGTGTGCGAGCTTGCGTGTGTGTGAGTATATGAGTGTGTGTGTGTGCGTGAGTGCGTGTGTAAGTATGTGTGTGTGTGTGAGTTTAAGTATGTGCGTGTGTGAGTGTATGTGCGTGTGAGTGAGTGTAAGTGTATGAGTGTGAGTATGTGAGTGTGAGCGTGTGTGTGTTAGTGTGAGAGTATGTGTGTGTATGTGTGTAAGTGTGTATGTGTGTGTGTGTAAGTATGTGTGTGTATGAGTGTGAATGTGAGAGTGTGTGTGTGAGAGAGTGTGAGAGTGTAAGTATGTGTGTGTATGAGTGATTGAGTGTGCGTATGTGAGTGCATGTAAGTGTATAAGTGTGTGTGAGTGTGAGTATGTGAGTGTATGAGTGCATGAGTGTATGTATGTGAGCGTGTATGGTTGTGTGTGTGAGTGCGTAACTGTGTGTGAGTATGTGTGTGAGTGAGTGTGAGTGTGTAAGTGTGGAGTGTATATATGTGAGTGTGTGTGAGTGTAAGTGTGTGAGTATGTGTGTGAGAGTGTGTGTTTGTGTAAGTGTGTGTAAGTGAGTGTGTGTGTGTGTGAGTGGATGGGTGAGTGTGTGTATGAGAGTGTGTGAGTACATGTGTGTGTATGAGTGTGTGAGTGTGTAAGTATGTGTAGGAATGTGTGTAAGTATGAATGAGTGTGAGAGTGTGTGTGTGTATGTGAGTGTGAATGTGTGAGTGCGTGTGAGAGTGTGAGTGAGTGTGACTGTGTGTGTGAGTGTATGTGTTTGTGAGAGTCTGCGTGTGCGTATGTGTGTGTGTAAGTGTATGTACGAGTGTGTGAGTGTGTGTGTGTAAGTGTGTGTGTGTGAGTGAGAGTATGTGTGTTCGTGTGTGAGAGAGTGGGAGTACATGTGTGTGTATGAGAGTGTGTGTGCAAGTGAGTGTGTGTGTGTGTGTGTGTGATAATTGGTGAACAAACACCACGTCTCTCTGTGTAGCAGGTCACTTATTTATTCCCACTCCTTTCCCCGCTGCCCCTCCCCCTGATCTGGTCAATTCCCCATCCACGTTTGGAACGCAGGCGGGAAATCCGGGCGGATGGTCTGCTTTCCCTCGGCTTTCCCAGCTCAGTCCGAGCAGCCTGGGGTCAGGGGGTTATCTCCATCACCTCGGGGTCCTGGGGATCACCTTCCTGCCCGTTCCATCCTGTCCCAACGCCCTGTAGGAAACACAACCGCAAAGACGGACTGTTCAACACAGGGGCGGGGGCTGTGTACGGTACAGGGGCGGGGGCTGTGTACGGTACAGGGGCGGGGGCTGTGTACGGTACAGGGGTAGGGGCTGTGTACGGTACAGGGACGGGGGCTGTGTACGGTACAGGGACGGGGGCTGTGTACGGTACAGGGACGGGGGCTGTGTACGGTACAGGGGCGGGGGCTGTGTACGGTACAGGGACGGGGGCTGTGTACGGTACAGGGGCGGGGGCTGTGTACGGTACAGGGGCGGGGGCTGTGTACGGTACAGGGGCGGGGGCTGTGTACGGTACAGGGGCGGGGGCTGTGTACGGTACAGGGACGGGGGCTGTGTACGGTACAGGGGTAGGGGCTGTGTACGGTACAGGGGTAGGGGCTGTGTACGGTACCGGGGTAGGGGCTGTGTACGGTACAGGGGTAGGGGCTGTGTACGGTACAGGGGCGGGGGCTGTGTACGGTACCGGGGCGGGGGCTGTGTACGGTACAGGGGCGGGGGCTGTGTACGGTACAGGGGCGGGGGCTGTGTACCGTACCGGGGCGGGGGCTGTGTACGGTACCGGGGTAGGGGCTGTGTACGGTACAGGGGCGGGGGCTGTGTACGGTACAGGGGCGGGGGCTGTGTACGGTACCGGGGTAGGGGCTGTGTACGGTACAGGGGCGGGGGCTGTGTACGGTACAGGGGCGGGGGCTGTGTACGGTACCGGGGCAGGGTCTGTGTACGGTACAGGGACGGGGGCTGTGTACGGTACAGGGGCGGGGGCTGTGTACGGTACAGGGGCGGGGGCTGTGTACGGTACAGGGGCGGGGGCTGTGTACGGTACCGGGGCGGGGGCTGTGTACGGTACCGGGGCAGGGACTGTGTACGGTACAGGGGCGGGGGCTGTGTACGGTACAGGGGTAGGGGCTGTGTACGGTACAGGGGCGGGGGCTGTGTACGGTACAGGGGCGGGGGCTGTGTACGGTACAGGGGTAGGGGCTGTGTACGGTACAGGGGCGGGGGCTGTGTACGGTACAGGGGTAGGGGCTGTGTACGGTACCGGGGTAGGGGCTGTGTACGGTACCGGGGTAGGGGCTGTGTACGGTACAGGGGTAGGGGCTGTGTACGGTACAGGGGTAGGGGCTGTGTACGGTACAGGGGTAGGGGCTGTGTACGGTACAGGGGTAGGGGCTGTGTACGGTACCGGGGTAGGGGCTGTGTACGGTACCGGGGTAGGGGCTGTGTACGGTACAGGGGTAGGGGCTGTGTACGGTACAGGGGTAGGGGCTGTGTACGGTACCGGGGTAGGGGCTGTGTACGGTACCGGGGTAGGGGCTGTGTACGGTACCGGGGTAGGGGCTGTGTACGGTACCGGGGTAGGGGCTGTGTACGGTACAGGGGCGGGGGCTGTGTACGGTACAGGGGTAGGGGCTGTGTACGGTACAGGGGTAGGGGCTGTGTACGGTACAGGGGTAGGGGCTGTGTACGGTACAGGGGCGGGGGCTGTGTACGGTACAGGGGCGGGGGCTGTGTACCGTACCGGGGCGGGGGCTGTGTACGGTACAGGGGCGGGGGCTGTGTACCGTACCGGGGCAGGGACTGTGTACGGTACAGGGGCGGGGGCTGTGTACCGTACCGGGGCGGGGGCTGTGTACTGTACCGGGGCGGGGGCTGTGTACGGTACCGGGGCGGGGGCTGTGTACGGTACAGGGGCGGGGGCTGTGTACGGTACAGGGGCGGGGGCTGTGTACTGTACAGGGGCGGGGGCTGTGTACGGTACCGGGGCGGGGGCTGTGTACGGTACAGGGGCGGGGGCTGTGTACCGTACCGGGGCGGGGGCTGTGTACGGTACAGGGGCGGGGGCTGTGTACCGTACCGGGGCAGGGACTGTGTACGGTACAGGGGCGGGGGCTGTGTACGGTACAGGGGCGGGGGCTGTGTACGGTACCGGGGTAGGGGCTGTGTACGGTACAGGGGCGGGGGCTGTGTACGGTACAGGGGCGGGGGCTGTGTACGGTACAGGGGCGGGGGCTGTGTACGGTACCGGGGTAGGGGCTGTGTACGGTACAGGGGCGGGGGCTGTGTACGGTACAGGGGCGGGGGCTGTGTACGGTACCGGGGCAGGGTCTGTGTACGGTACAGGGACGGGGGCTGTGTACGGTACAGGGGCGGGGGCTGTGTACGGTACAGGGGCGGGGGCTGTGTACGGTACAGGGGCGGGGGCTGTGTACGGTACCGGGGCGGGGGCTGTGTACGGTACCGGGGCAGGGACTGTGTACGGTACAGGGGCAGGGACTGTGTACGGTACCGGGGCAGGGTCTGTGTACGGTACAGGGGCAGGGACTGTGTACGGTACCGGGGCAGGGACTGTGTACGGTACAGGGGCAGGGACTGTGTACGGTACCGGGGCAGGGTCTGTGTACGGTACAGGGGCGGGGGCTGTGTACGGTACAGGGGCGGGGGCTGTGTACGGTACCGGGGCGGGGGCTGTGTACGGTACCGGGGCGGGGGCTGTGTACGGTACCGGGGCAGGGACTGTGTACGGTACAGGGGCGGGGGCTGTGTACGGTACCGGGGTAGGGGCTGTGTACGGTACAGGGGCGGGGGCTGTGTACCGTACCGGGGCAGGTTCTGTGTACCGTACCGGGGTAGGGGCTGTGTACGGTACAGGGGTAGGGACTGTGTACTGTACAGGGGTAGGGACTGTGTACTGTACAGGGGTAGGGGCTGTGTACTGTACCGGGGCGGGGACTGTGTACGGTACCGGGGCAGGGACTGTGTACCGTACAGGGGCAGGGACTGTGTACCGTACCGGGGCAGGTTCTGTGTACTGTACCGGGGTAGGGACTGTGTACTGTACAGGGGTAGGGGCTGTGTACTGTACCAGGGCAGGTTCTGTGTACTGTACAGGGGTAGGGACTGTGTACCGTACCGGGGCGGGGACTGTGTACCGTACCGGGGCGGGGACTGTGTACCGTACCGGGGCGGGGTCTGTGTACCGTACCGGGGCGGGGGCTGTGTACCGTACCGGGGCGGGGGCTGTGTACCGTACCGGGGTAGGGGCTGTGTACTGTACCGGGGTAGGGGCTGTGTACTGTACAGGGGTAGGGACTGTGTACTGTACAGGGGCAGGGACTGTGTACTGTACAGGGGCAGGGACTGTGTACTGTACCGGGGCGGGGACTGTGTACGGTACCGGGGCGGGGGCTGTGTACCGTACCGGGGCGGGGACTGTGTACTGTACAGGGGTAGGGACTGTGTACTGTACCGGGGCGGGGACTGTGTACTGTACAGGGGTAGGGACTGTGTACTGTACAGGGGTAGGGACTGTGTACTGTACCGGGGCGGGGACTGTGTACGGTACCGGGGCGGGGACTGTGTACTGTACAGGGGTAGGGGCTGTGTACTGTACCAGGGCAGGTTCTGTGTACTGTACAGGGGCAGGGTCTGTGTACTGTACAGGGGTAGGGGCTGTGTACTGTACCGGGGCGGGGACTGTGTACTGTACAGGGGCAGGGTCTGTGTACTGTACAGGGGTAGGGGCTGTGTACTGTACCGGGGCAGGTTCTGTGTACTGTACAGGGGCAGGGTCTGTGTACTGTACAGGGGTAGGGGCTGTGTACTGTACCGGGGCGGGGACTGTGTACGGTACCGGGGCGGGGTCTGTGTACGGTACCGGGGCGGGGACTGTGTACGGTACCGGGGCGGGGTCTGTGTACGGTACCGGGGCGGGGACTGTGTACTGTACCGGGGCAGGGACTGTGTACGGTACCGGGGCAGGGACTGTGTGCTGTACCGTGTTATGGACTGTGTACGGTACCGGGGTAGGGACAGTGTACTGTACTGTGTTTCTGTCTGTGTGCTGTACAGTGTAAGGGACTGTGTACTGTACCGTGTTACTGTTTGTGTGCTGTACAGTGTAAGGGTGCTTTGTGCAGCAGTTGGTGTATGGAGCTGCACATGGGGCTGCGTATAGAGGAGTGCGTTACAAGGGACCTGCATACAGGCGACTGTGTACAGAGGCATTACATAAAGTGAGATTGCGTACAGGGGAATGTGTACAGGGGGACTGCATACAGGGGGACTTTGTTCCAGGGACTGTGTATAGGGGGACTGCGTACATGGGAACTGGGTACAGGAAGACTGTGTACATGGGGACTGGGTACAGGAAGACTGTGTACATGGGGACTGGGTACAGGAAGACTGTGGACAAGGGGACTGTGTATGGGGGCTGTGTATATGGGGACTGTGTAGATCAGGGTTGCATACATGGGGACTGTGTACAGGACGACTGTGTACAGGACGACTGTGTACAGGACGACTGTGTACAGGACGACTGTGTACAGGACGACTGTGTACAGGACGACTGTGTACAGGACGACTGTGTAGAGGCGGACAGTGTTCCAGGGACTGTGAATAGGGAACTGCGTACAGGGGGACTGTGTACAGGGAGACTGCATACAGGTGCGCTGTGTACAGGGGGACTGTGTACAGGGAAACTGCGTACAGGTGGACTGCGTACATGGGGGCTGTGTACAGGGGGGCTGTGTACAGGTGGGCTGCGTACAGGGGGGACTGCGTACAGGGGGGACTGCGTACAGGGGGACTATGCACAGAGGGTCTGTATACATTGGGACTGCATTTAGGGGGACTGTGTGCAGCAGGACTGCATACAGAGGGACTGCGTACGGGGGACTGTGTTTGGGTCACTGTGCACATGAAGACTGCATATAGATGGGCTGTGTATGGGGGACAGTTTACATGGGGACTGCGTACAGGGGGAATGTGTGCAGGGGACTGCGTGCATAGGGACTGTATATGGGGGGACTGAGTACAGGAGGACTGTGTGCATGGGGAGTGCGTAAAGTGGGACTGTGTACATGGGGATTGTATACAGGGGACGGTGTTTGGGGGACTGTATACGTTGAGAATGTTTACAGATGGGCTGTGTACGGGGGACTGCGTACAGGGGGAATGTGCACAGAGGGACTGCATACAGGGAAACTGCATCTGGGGGACTGCGTACATGGGGACTGTGTACAAGGAGATTGCGTATGGGGGACCGCATACATGGGGAGTGCGTACAGGGAGACTGCGTACAGCGGGACTGTACAGAGATATTGCGCACAGGGAGACTGTGTACAGGGGTCTGTGTACATGGGGACTGCATACAGGGAAACTGCATCTGGGGGACTGCGTACATGGGGACTGTGTACAAGGAGATTGCGTATGGGGGACCGCATACATGGGGAGTGCGTACAGGGAGACTGCGTACAGCGGGACTGTACAGAGATATTGCACACAGGGGTCTGTGTACATGGGGACTGCGTACAGGAGAGGGTGTACGGGGAGGGCATACAGGGGGTCTGCGTACAGGGGGTCTGCGTACAGGGGGTCTGCGTACAGGGGGTCTGCGTACAGGGGGCTGTGTAGAAGTGGATTGTGTGCTGTGTTGGTGGGCCATGTTCCCTGGGAGCCCACGTTCTCTGTGGGATCTTGCTGTGCCCTCCGTTACCTGCTGACTCTCTGTCCCCGGCGCCGCTCGAATTCCAACTCATCCACGGTCCAGACCGATCCCTTCACATTCTCAACGCGAACAAAACACTTATGGAGGCTGAGATTGTGACGGACTGCGTTCTGCAGGGAGGGAGGGAGAGGGGGAGGGAGGGAGAGGGGGAGGGAGGGAGAGGGAGAGAGCGAGAGAGAGAGAGAGGGGGAGGGAAAGGGGAGGGGGACGGGGGGGGGAGAGAGATGAGGATGGAGAGAGGGAGGGGGAGAGAGGGAGAAGGGAGATGGAGAGAGAGAGAGTCATACAGCATGAAAACACACCCTTCGGCCCATCCCGTCCGTGCTGACCCAGATACCCTAACCTAACCCAGTCCCCCCGTTCCCCAGCCCTTGGCCCCATCTCCCCCTAACCCCTTCCTATCCATGTCCCCCCCCACAATCCTTTTAAATGTTGTCATTGTACCAGCCCCCACCACTTCCTCTGGCAGCTCGTTCCACACACGCACCACCCTCTGGGGGGAAAAAGTTACCCCTCAGGTCCCTTTCCCCCCTCTCACCATAAACCTACCCCCCTCTAGTTCTGGGCTCCCCCCACCCCAGGGGGAAAAAGACCTTGTCTATTTACCCTATCCATGTCCCCCTCATGATTTTATAACCCTCTAGTGCTGGAGAGACAGTCAGAGAGAGAGAGAGAGAGGGAGGGAAGAGAGAGGGGGGGGGAGAGGGGGGGAGAGAGAGGGGAGAGAGACAGAGACAGAGAAGGAGACAGAGAGAGACAGAGAGAGACAGAGAGAGACAGAGAGCAAGGGGCAGGGGGGAGAGGGAGAGAGAGAGAGAGAAAATCAGGGTGAGAGTGAGAAAGACAGGAGGAGGAGAGAGAAGAGAGTGAGACAGAGAGGGTTAGGGAGAGAGAGAAAGTGAGAACACAGAGAGAAAAAGAGAGAGAGTTTGAGAAGACTTGTAGTTCAGGTTGAGGTTCTGGATGGAGGTTTGCTCACTGAGCTGGAAGGTGCGTTTCCAGACGTTTCGTCACCCACGCTCGGGAACATCATCAGTGAGCCTCCGGATGGAGCACTGGTGGTGCGGCCCGCTTTCCGTGTGGGTTTCCTTGGGCAAGTGATGTCATTTCCTCCAGTGACGTCATTTCCTTGGGGGGGGGGGTGATGTCACTTCCCGATCTTTTTCTCAGGTAAATGGGGTCAATGTGTTTGGTGACCGAGCGATGGTGTCTTTGGTGGTCTGCAGGAGTGCCCGGGTGGAGTGGACCGAGTGCCGTAATTCTGTTATGGAGTGTTGTAGTCTTCGGTCTCGCCCCTTGGCCCTCGGAAGTTGGCGTTCCGGGTCGCGGGGCGATGGGTCTGAGGTATATATACTGGCCCGCCCCCAAGGACCCATAGTCTCGCCAACTGGAACCACCAACTTACAGAGGAACCCAGGAAGGGCGGCATGGCACTCCGGCTAAGAATCCCCGGACCCCGGTCAACGACGCTGAGAGAGAAGGGGGGGCGAAATAATGAAACCGACACACAACCCAACGGAAACCCCCGTGGGATCTCCGATACCCGGGCTCGTCGCAGAAGCAGTGACACAGAGACCGGGACCATCCGACCCAAACTCTGGGTCCCCGAGGCGAATGCGACCTCTGTCGTCACTCAACAGAGACCAACGATAATCCTGGCAGAAGATTGACCGAAAAGGGGGAATACCGCCAATGTCACACAGTGGAGCGGACAGCCCATGGGGAGCTCCAAACCAGCCTTGACAGGGAAACGACACATACAGAACGACAGGCCAGACTGCGGCTGGGACATTACTTCAATAAAGCCAACACACTCTGCAGCGTAGCAGCGCGACGCAGAGCACTGGATTATCGCCCATAAGCGAAAGAACGGGCACCCAATGAACATGGGATGCCCGATCTCTCAGCCACAAGCAGACAGGACACGTCCAGAAACCCTGGCCGCTCTCCCTGAATTCCACGCCAACTCGGAACTGACTGCCAAGACTACTCAGACCCCTCGGCCGTCATCATGGGAGCCACGAAAACAGACCCGATACACGACGATAGGCAAAACTGACGTCATTTACAAAATACTGTGCAAGGACAGTAGCAGGCACTATCAGACAAACAGGATACATGGACACCAACTAGCCACAAAAAGACGTGACCTCCTCTCTCTCGGGTCTCCTCACGTACGGGTGAGGAAGGACACCACTTCGACTGGGACAACACGTCCATCCCAGGACTAGCCAACCAGAGACCCGCACGAGAATTCCTACAAGCGAGGCATTCCAGCCGGAACTCTTATCAACCCACACACTGACTTGGATCCCATTTACCGCCCCCCCTGAGAAAAAGGGACGGGATATGACGTCACCGCAGGAAATGACATCACCGTCGGGGAAACTCAAACACAGAAGCAGAAAGTGGGCCGCACCACCAGTGCTCCATCCGGAGGCTCACTGACGGTGTTCCCGAGTGTGGTGACGAAACGTCTGAAAATGAACCTTCCAGCTCAGTGAGCAAACCCACATCCATGAGAGAGAGATCCTGAGACAGACTGAGAGAGGGACAGAGAGAGAGAGAGAGAGACAGACACACACACAGGAGAGATAAAGAAAGAGAGAGAGACAGAAAGAGAGAGTCAGAGAGACAGAGACAGAGACACACAGAGGGAGAGACAGACACACACAGAGACAGAAAGACCCAGAGAGCGAGAGAGTGAGCCAGCGAGAAGGAGAAACAGAGGGAGAGAGACAGAGCGAGAGAGATACACATGGAGAGAGAAAGACAGAGGGAAAGATGCAGAGAGAGCAACAGAGACAGATGTGAGAGAGAGAGAGAGTGACAGAGACACAGCGTGAGAAAGAGAGAGAGTGACAGACACAGAGAGAGAGAGTCAGAGACACAGCGAGAGAGAGACAGACAGACAGAGAGAGTGAGAGAGACAGAGAGAGACAGTATGTGAGACAGAGAGAGAGAGAGACAGACACAGTGAGAGAGAGAGAGACAGAGTGTGTGTGTGTGTATGAGAGAGAGAGACAGAGAGACAGACAGAGAGAGAGTGAGAGAGAGTCAGAGACACAGCGAGAGAGAGACAGACAGACAGAGAGAGACAGTATGTGAGACAGAGAGAGAGACACAGTGAGAGAGAGAGAGGGGCAGAGTGTGTGTGTGTGTGTGTGTGTGTGTGTGTGTGTGTGTGTGTGTGTGTGTGTGTGTGTGAGAGAGAGAGAGAGAGAGAGAGAGAGACAGAGAGAGAGAGAGAGAGAGACAGACAGACAGAGAGACAAAGAGACAGCGTGAGAGAGTGAGCAGGGAGGCAGGGGAAGAGACAGGGCCAGCACATACCTTCCACGTGGCTGTGTTATATCGGAAAAACGCAAAGGTGTGGGTGAACCACTGATAGATCTCATTCAGGGTCAACTGTCGGTCCGGGGTCTCCAGAATTGCCTGAGGAATCATCGGAAAAATATTCTCCAGGAACGGAGGTCACAGTGTTACAGTGAGGGGTATATCAGGGTGTTACAGTGAAGGGTGCGGGGTATATCAGTGTGTTACAGTGAAGGGTGCGGGGTATATCAGGGTGTTGCAGTGAGGGGTGTGGGGTATATCAGAGTGTTACAGTGAGGGGTGTGGGATATATCAGAGTGTTACAGTGAGGGGTGTGGGGTACATCAGAGTGTTACAGTGAGGGGTGTGGGGTATATCAGGGGGTTACAGTGAGGGGTGTGAGGTATATCAGTGTGTTACAGTGAGGGGTGTGGGGTATATCAGGGTGTTACAGTGAGGGGTGTGGGGTATACCAGGGTGTTACAGTGAGGGGTGTGGGGTATATCGGTGTGTTACAGTGAAGGGTGTGGGGTATATCAGGGTGTTACAGTGAGGGGTGTGGGGTATATCAGTGTGTTACAGTGAGGGGTGTGGGCTATATCAGTGTGTTACAGTGAGGGGTGTGGGGTATGTCAGGGTGTTACAGTGAGGGGTGTGGGGTATATCAGGGTGTTACAGTGAGGGGTGTGGGCTATATCAGTGTGTTACAGTGAGGGGTGTGGGGTATGTCAGGGTGTTACAGTGAGGGGTGTGGGCTATATCAGTGTGTTACAGTGAGGGGTGTGGGGTATGTCAGGGTGTTACAGTGAGGGGTGTGGGGTACATCAGTGTGTTACCCTGAGGGGTGCGGTGTATATACAGTGTGTTACCCTGAGGGGTGTGGTGTATATACAGCATGATACCTTGTGGGGTGTGGTGTATATACAGCGTGATACCCTGAGGGGTGTGGAGTATATACAGCGTGATACCCTGAGGGGTGTGGTGTATATACAGTGTGTTACCCTGAGGGGTGTGGTGTATATACAGCGTGTTACCCTGAGGGGTGTGGTGTATATACAGCGTGTTACCCTGAGGGGTGTGGAGTATATACAGTGTGTTACTCTGCGGGGTGTGGTGTATATACAGCATGTTACCCTGAGGGGTGTGGAGTATATCCAGCGTGTTACCCTGAGGGGTGTGGTGTATATACAGCGTGTTACGCTGAGGGGTGTGGTGTATATACAGTGTGTTACCCTGAGGGGTGTGGAGAATATACAGCGTGTTACCCTGAGGGGTGCAGTGTATATACAGTGTGTTACCCTGAGGGGTGTGGTGTATATACAGCGTGTTACCCTCAGGTGTGCGGTGTACATACAGCGTGTTACCCTCAGGTGTGCGGTGTATATACAGCGTGTTACGCTGAGGGGTGTGGTGTATATACAG
>NW_026867718.1:25000-100000 GCF_020745735.1 Hemiscyllium ocellatum | reverse complement strand
CAATCACTCTCTCTCACACACAGACACACTCTCTCTCTCTCACAAACACACACACACACACACACACACTCACATGTACTCACACACACACAATTTTTTTACAGCATATTCATGACAGGGCAGGACTTATACACTTAACGGTCAGGTCCTGGGGAGTGTTGCTGAACAAAGGGACCTTGGAGTGCAGGTTCATAGCTCCTTGAAAGTGGAGTCGCAGGTAGATAGGATAGTGAAGGAGGCGTTTGGTATGCTTTCCTTTATTGGTCAGAGTATTGAGTACAGGAGTCGGGAGGTCATGTTGCGGCTGTATCGGTGAGGCCGCTTTGGGAATACCGCGTTCGGTTCTGGTCTCCCCCTGACTGGGAAGGATGTTGGGAAAGGGTTCAGGAAAGGGTTTGAGCTACAGGGAGAGGCTGGATAGGCCGGGGACTGTTTTCCCCGGAGCGTCGGGTGCTGAGGGGTGACCTTATAGAGGTTTATAAATTAATCTCGTCCCGTTCCCCAGCACTTGGCCCCATTTCCCCCTAACCCCTTCCTATCCATGTCCCCCCCATCCTTTTAAATGTTGTCATTGTACCAGCCCCCACCACTTCCTCTGGCAGCTCGTTCCACACACGCACCACCGTCTGGGGGGAAAAAGTTACCCCTCAGGTCCCTTTCCCCCCTCTCACCTTAAACCTACCCCCCTCTAGTTCTGGGCTCCCCCACCCCAGGGGGAAAAGACCTTGTCTATTTACCCTATCCATGTCCCCCCCTCATGATTTTATAACCCTATAGTTCTGGACTCCCCCACCCCAGGGGGAAAAGATCTTGTCTATTTACCCTATCCATGCCCCTCATGATTTTATAACCCTCTATAAGGTCACCCCTCAGCCTCCGACACTCCAGGGAAAACAGCCCCCGGCCTGTTCAGCCTCTCCCTGTAGCTCAAACCCTCCAACATCCTTGTCAATCTTCTCTGAACCCTTTCACAACATCTTTCCGATAGGAAGGAGACCAGAATTGCATGCAATATTCCAACAGCGGCCTAACCAATGTCCTGTACAGCCGCAACCTGACCTCCCGACTCCTGTCCCCAATACTCTGACCAATAAAGGAAAGCATACCAAACGCTGCCTTCACTCTCCTATCTACCTGTGACTCCACTTTCAAGGAGCTATGAACCTGCACTCCAAGGTCTCTTTGTTCAGCAACACTCCCCAGGGCCTGACCGTTAAGTGTATAAGTCCTGCTAAGATTTGCTTTCCCAAAACGCAGCCCCTCGCATTTATCTGAATTAAACTCCATCTGCCACTTCTCAGCCCATCTGGTCCAGATCCTGTTGGTCAAAGGTGTGGGGGGTGGGAAAGATTGATTATAGACACGAGGAGGGGGGGGGGGGGTCAATTTTTGTACACAGAGGGGGGGTGGTGCACGTGTGGAATGAATTTCTCGAGGAAGTGGTGGGCGGAAATGCGCTAAGAAGGTTTTGGATATGGGTCAGGAGCTGGGGGAGGGCAGGCCGGTTCATTGGGGATTAGGGTCAGCACGGACTGGATGGGCCAAAGGGTCTGTGCGGCACTGCTCTATGACTCGGGCCAGAACGTCGGCCTGTCTTGGGGAATGTAAACGTCGGGGAGGATTTTTGCCAAGCCGACGGAGGGCACAGCTGGGACACCTGGACGTTCCCGGGGCCACGTATCCAAGCAGAGATGAACCCAGCATCGGAGGGAGCGCAGGGAAATTCACTCGGAGGATTCACGGGGGGGGGGGGGGGGGGGGGCGAGCAGGGTGGCGCCCGGTCCCATCAGAACAAGCGGCAGCCATTTTGGAACACACACACGAGGGGGACACGACAGGAGGGAGACGGGGAGAGGACCCTTCCCCGTCCCCTCGTGTGGGAGACTCTAGAAGGGCATCATCTCAGAGTTATGGGGTCACTCATTGAAGACAGAGATGGGGTTTAATCAGGAAGGGGGAATCGAGGGGTTATATTCCAGGCCGAGGGGTTTAATCAGGAAGGGGGAATCGAGGGGTTATATTCCAGGCCGAGGGGTTTAATCAGGAAGGGGGAATCGAGGGGTTATATTCCAGGCCGAGGGGTTTAATCAGGAAGGGGGAATCGAGGGGTTATATTCCAGGCCGAGGGGTTTAATCAGGAAGGGGGAATCGAGGGGGTATATTCCAGGCCGGGGGGAGGTGGAGTTGGGGGGGGTGATCTGATGAGCGGCGATTTGATTGAGTTGGGGGGGGGGAATGTATGCGTCCTGCCCCCTCACCTCTTGCCCCCAGTACCTGCCCTGTGCCCGTTACTCACGTGTGCCAGCGATTCTTTTGCCCCGAGCTGCGATTGCATGGCCAGCAGCCTCTCTGTCTCCAATACCAGCTGTGAGGGGGGGGGGGGGGGGGGGGTAAGCGGGACGGGGAGGGGGGGTAGGGGGGAGTGGGGGAGGGGGGGGAAGAGATCAGAAAGCACAGCACTGAGGCAACCGCTAACAACAACTTCGGCCCCACTTGGAACAGGAGCAACGCCCACCGCGAGGGGAGGTCGGCAAAATGTCTCCAGCCTCCCTCACACCGCGCAGAGAGAGAGAGGGGGAGGGAGAGGGAGGCGGGAGGGAGAGACGGAGTGAGGAGAGAGAGAGAGAGATGGAGGGAAGGGGAGGGAGAGAGAGAGAGATAGAGGGAAGGGGAGGGAGGGAGAGACAGAGGGGCAAAGAGCGAGGGAGGAAGAGATGAGGGAAGGGGATGGGGAGAGGCAGTGAAGGGATGGAGGGAGTCGGAGGGCAGCACAGGATGGAGGGGTTGAGGAGGGGGGCAGAGGGGAATGGAAGGGGTGGAGGGGGGTGGAGGGGTTGGAGATGGAGGGAGGGGGGTGGAGGGGTTGGAGGGGGTGGAGAGGGTGGGGGGAGTGAGGAGTGTGTCGGGGGTGAGGGGGGGGTGGCGAGGGTGTGGAGGGTGAGGGGGGTGATGGGGTTGAGGAGGGCGTGGAGGGCGAGGGGAGTGAGGAGGGTGAGGGTAGTGAGGAGGGTGTGAAGGGTGAGGGTAGTGAGGAGGGTGAGGGTAGTGAGGAGGGTGTGAAGGGTGAGGGTAGTGAGGAGGGTGAGGGTAGTGAGGAGGGTGAGGGTAGTGAGGAGGGTGTGAAGGGTGAGGAGAGTGTTGAGCGTGAGGGGAGTGAGGAGGGTGGGGGGCTGTGGAGGGTGAGGAGGGTGGGGAGGGTGAGGGGCTGTGGAGGATGAGGGGGTGTGAAGGGTGAGGAGGGGGAGGGGGAGGGTAGCGAGGGTAGTGAGGGGGGTGAGGAGGGTGAGGGGCTGTGAAGGGTGAGGAGGGTGAGGGGGGTGTGAAGGGTGAGGGGGGTGTGAAGGGTGAGGAGGGTGAGGGGGATGTGGAGGGTGAGGGGGGTGAGGAGGGTGAGGGGGGTGTGAAGGGTGAGGAGGGTGAGGGGGGTGTGGAGGGTGAGGGGGGTGAGGAGGGTGAGGGGGGTGTGAAGGGTGAGGAGGGTGAGGTTAGTGAGGAGGGTGAGGGTAGTGAGGAGGGTGAGGGTAGCGAGGGTAGTGAGGAGGGTGAGGGTAGTGAGGAGGGTGAGGGTAGCGAGGAGGGTGAGGGTAGTGAGGAGGGTGTGAAGGGTGAGGAGGGTGAGGGTAGTGAGGAGGGTGAGGGTAGTGAGGAGGGTGAGGGTAGTGAGGAGGGTGTGAAGGGTGAGGAGAGTGTTGAGCGTGAGGGGAGTGAGGAGGGTGGGGGGCTGTGGAGGGTGAGGAGGGTGGGGAGGGTGAGGGGGTGAGGAGGGTGGGGAGGGTGAGGGGCTGTGGAGGATGAGGGGGTGTGAAGGGTGAGGAGGGGGAGGGTAGCGAGGGTAGTGAGGAGGGTGAGGGTAGTGAGGGGGGTGAGGAGGGTGAGGGGCTGTGGAGGGTGAGGAGGGTGAGGGGGGTGAGGAGGGTGAGGAGGGTGAGGGGGGTGTGAAGGGTGAGGGGGGTGTGAAGGGTGAGGGGGGTGAGGGGGGTGTGAAGGGTGAGGGGGGTGTGAAGGGTGAGGAGGGTGAGGGGGGTGTGGAGGGTGAGGGGGGTGAGGAGGGTGAGGGGGGTGTGAAGGGTGAGGAGGGTGAGGGGGGTGTGAAGGGTGAGGGGGTGTGAAGGGTGAGGAGGGTGA
The DNA here is from genome assembly GCF_020745735.1 of Hemiscyllium ocellatum. Taxonomy (NCBI): domain Eukaryota; kingdom Metazoa; phylum Chordata; class Chondrichthyes; order Orectolobiformes; family Hemiscylliidae; genus Hemiscyllium; species Hemiscyllium ocellatum. Next base: position 95,875 of record NW_026867718.1, on the reverse strand, counting down.
GGGGGGTGTGAAGGGTGAGGAGGGTGAGGGTAGTGAGGAGGGTGAGGGTAGTGAGGAGGGTGAGGGTAGCGAGGGTAGTGAGGAGGGTGAGGGTAGTGAGGAGGGTGAGGGTAGTGAGGAGGGTGAGGGTAGCGAGGGTAGTGAGGAGGGTGAGGGTAGCGAGGAGGGTGAGGGTAGCGAGGAGGGTGAGGGTAGTGAGGAGGGTGAGGGTAGTGAGGAGGGTGAGGGTAGCGAGGGTAGTGAGGGTAGTGAGGAGGGTGAGGGTAGTGAGGAGGGTGAGGGTAGCGAGGGTAGTGAGGAGGGTGAGGGTAGTGAGGAGGGTGAGGGTAGTGAGGAGGGTGAGGGTAGCGAGGGTAGTGAGGGTAGTGAGGAGGGTGAGGGTAGTGAGGAGGGTGAGGGTAGCGAGGGTAGTGAGGAGGGTGAGGGTAGTGAGGAGGGTGAGGGTAGTGAGGAGGGTGAGGGTAGTGAGGGACCTACCTTCTGCTCCAGCTGACGGACCCGGGCCTTCTGCAGGAAACACTGGGCTCTGCTGGTGTCAGTCAGACAGTGATCGTCATCCAGGTGCCTGTCCGAGAGAGAGAGAGAGAGAGACAACACTCACTCACTCACCCTGACACACTCACTCACACTGACACACTCACACATATACACACTCACTCACTCACACTGACACACACACATATACACACTCACTCACTCACCCTGACACACTCACTCACCCTGACACACTCACTCACCCTGACACACTCACACATATACACACTCACTCACCCTGACACACACACTCACTGACACCCTCACACATATACACACTCACTCACTCACACTGACACACTCACACATATACACACTCACTCACCCTCACAGACACAGTCACTCAGACACACTCACTCACCCTCACACACATTTACATATATACACACTCACTCATACTCTCACACACATACACACACTCTGACTCTCACACACACTCAAATACACTTACACGCATGCACACTCACACACGTACACACACACAAATACTCGCAGAACTCTCAGACACATATACACACACACACACAAAGACACTGTCTGACACCACACACACACACACACACTCACCCATACACAGTCACACACACACACACACAGTTGCACGCGCACGCGCGCACACACACACACACACACACAGGCGGCACTGCCTGACAGTATAACTGAACTTACTTTAGAAAGGCCTCATACTCCTTAAACACCTGCTCACAGCCCGGCCACTGACAGAACCCGTGGAGGTACAGGGGGTTGGAGGACCCACACTCCCTACAGGAGGAACGCACACAGAGAGGCTCATTCACGGTGAGGTTCAACCCTCCCTCCCTGTCCCCTCCTGGCAAACAGCCCCCTCCCAGCCGACCCGGCCCCTGTGCGCATAAACCTCCAACCACTCCCTCCAACTCCGCATTCAGGCAGACCCTCGCACACTCGCACTGCCTGTTACACCGCAACAAGACAGGCGTAAGGCTCCCTCAGCCTCAAAAACTGAAGGGAAAACGGGCTGAGGGTCAGGCCAGTGGATCTGGAGTCCAGCACGCGCGCACACACACTCTGCCTGTAGCACTGACCCCTCAACATCTCCACCTGAAACAGTTCCACTCTCAACCTGCAGCACTGACACTGCACTCTCCGCCTGTATCACTGCAGCACTGACACTGCACCGTCCGTCTGTATAACTGCAGCACTGACACTGCACTCTCCGCCTGTATAACCGCAGCACTGACACTGCACCGTCCGTCTGTATCACTGCAGCACTGACACTGCACCGTCCGTCTGTATAACTGCAGCACTGACACTGCACTCTCCTCCTGTATAACTGCAGCACTAACACTGCACCCTCCGCCTGTATAACCGCAGCACTGACACTGCACCCTCCGCCTGTATAACCGCAGCACTGACACTGCACCCTCCGCCTGTATAACTGCAGCACTGACACTGCCCTGTCCGCCTGTATAACTGCAGCACTGACACCGCACTCTCCGCCTGTATCACTGCAGGACTGACACTGCACTCTCCGCCTGTATCACTGCAGGACTGACACTGCACTCTCCGCCTGTATCACTGCAGCACTGACACTGCACCGTCCGTCTGTATCACTGCAGCACTGACACTGCACTCTCCGCCTGTATAACTGCAGCACTGACACTGCACTCTCCGCCTGTATCACTGCAGCACTGACACTGCACCGTCCGTCTGTATAACTGCAGCACTGACACTGCACCGTCCGTCTGTATAACTGCAGCATTGACACTGCACTCTCCGCCTGTATCACTGTAGCACTGACACTGCACTCTCTGCCTGTATAACTGTAGCACTGACACTGCACTCTCCGTCTGTATCACTGCAGCACTGACACTGCACTCTCCGCCTGTATCACTGCAGCACTGACACTGCACCGTCCTTCTGTATAACTGTAGCACTGACACTGCACTCTCCGCCTGTATAACCGCAGCACTGACACTGCACCCTCCGCCTGTATAACTGCAGCACTGACACTGCCCTCTCCGCCTGTATCACTGCAGGACTGACACTGCACTCTCCGCCTGTATCACTGCAGCACCGACACTGCACCGTCCGTCTGTATCACTGCAGGACTGACACTGCACTCTCCGCCTGTATCACTGCAGCACTGACACGGCACTCTCCGCCTGTATCACTGCAGCACTGACACGGCACCGTCCGTCTGTATAACTGCAGCACTGACACGGCACTCTCCGCCTGTATCACTGCAGCACTGACACTGCACCGTCCGTCTGTATAACTGCAGCACTGACACTGCACTCTCCGCCTGTATAACTGTAGCACTGACACTGCACTCTCCACCTGTATCACTGCAGCACTGACACTGCACTCTCCGCCTGTATCACTGCAGCACTGACACTGCACCGTCCGTCTGTATAACTGCAGCACTGACACTGCACTCTCCGCCTGTATCACTGTAGCACTGACACTGCACTCTCTGCCTGTATAACTGTAGCACTGACACTGCACTCTCCGCCTGTATCACTGCAGCACTGACACTGCACCGTCCGTCTGTATAACTGCAGCACTGACACTGCACTCTCCGCCTGTATCACTGTAGCACTGACACTGCACTCGCTGCCTGTATAACTGTTGCACTGACACTGCACTCTCCGCCTGTATCACTGCAGCACTGACACTGCACCGTCCGTCTGTATAACTGTAGCACTGACACTGCACTCTCCGCCTGCATAACTGTAGCACTGACACTGCACTCTCCGCCTGTATAACCACAGCACTGACACTGCACTCTCCGCCTGTATAACTGCAGCACTGACACTGCACCGTCCGTCTGTATAACTGCAGCACTGACACTGCACTCTCCGCCTGTATCACTGCAGCACTGACACTGCACTCTCCGCCTGTATCACTGCAGCACTGACACTGCACCGTCCGCCTGTATAACTGCAGCACTGACACTGCACTCTCCGCCTGTATAACTGCAGCAATGACACTGCACCCTCCGCCTGTATCACTGCAGCACTGACACTGCACCCTCCGCCTGTATAACCGCAGCACTGACACTGCACTCTCCGCCTGTATAACTGCAGCACTGACACTGCACCGTCCGTCTGTATCACTGCAGCACTGACACTGCACCCTCCGCCTGTATCACTGCAGCACTGACACTGCACTCTCCGCCTGTATCACTGCAACACTGACACTGCACTCTCCGCCTGTATCACTGCAGCACTGACACTGCACCGTCCGTCTGTATCACTGCAGCACTGACACTGCACCGTCCGTCTGTATAACTGCAGCACTGACACTGCACTCTCCGCCTGTAAAACCGTAGGACTGACACTGCACTCTCCGCCTGTAAAACCGTAGCACTGACACTGCACTCTCTGCCTGTATAACCACAGCACTGACACTGCACTCTCCGCCTGTATAACCACAGCACTGACACTGCACCCTCCGCCTGTATAACCGCAGCACTGACACTGCACTCTCCGCCTGTATCACTGCAGCACTGACACTGCACCGTCCGTCTGTATAACTGCAGCACTGACACTGCACTCTCCGCCTGTATAACCGCAGCACTGACACTGCACTCTCCGCCTGTATAACCGCAGCACTGACACTGCACTCTCCGCCTGTATCACTGCAGCACTGACACTGCACCGTCCGTCTGTATAACTGCAGCACTGACACTGCACTCTCCGCCTGTATAACCGCAGCACTGACACTGCACTCTCCGCCTGTATAACTGCAGCACTGACACTGCACCCTCCGCCTGTATCACTGCAGCAGTGACACTGCACCCTCCGCCTGTATCACTGCAGCACTGACACTGCACTCTCCGCCTGTATCACTGCAGCACTGACACTGCACTCTCCGCCTGTATCACTGCAGCACTGACACTGCACCGTCCGTCTGTATAACTGCAGCACTGACACTGCACCCTCCGCCTGTATAACCGCAGCACTGACACTGCACTCTCCGCCTGTATCACTGCAGCACTGACACTGCACCGTCCGTCTGTATAACTGCAGCACTGACACTGCACTCTCCGCCTGTATAACTGCAGCAATGACACTGCACCCTCCGCCTGTATCACTGCAGCACTGACACTGCACCCTCCGCCTGTATAACCGCAGCACTGACACTGCACTCTCCGCCTGTATAACTGCAGCACTGACACTGCACCCTCCGCCTGTATCACTGCAGCAGTGACACTGCACTCTCCGCCTGTATAACTGCAGCACTGACACTGCACTCTCCGCCTGTATAACTGCAGCACTGACACTGCACCGTCCGTCTGTATCACTGCAGCACTGACACTGCACCCTCCGCCTGTATCACTGCAGCACTGACACTGCACTCTCCGCCTGTATCACTGCAGCACTGACACTGCACTCTCCGCCTGTATCACTGCAGCACTGACACTGCACTCTCCGCCTGTATCACTGCAGCACTGACACTGCACCGTCCGTCTGTATAACTGCAGCACTGACACTGCATTCTCCGCCTGTAAAACCGTAGCACTGACACTGCACTCTCCGCCTGTAAAACCGTAGCACTGACACTGCACTCTCTGCCTGTATAACCACAGCACTGACACTGCACCCTCCGCCTGTATAACCGCAGCACTGACACTGCACCCTCCGCCTGTATAACCGCAGCACTGACACTGCACTCTCCGCCTGTATCACTGCAGCACTGACACTGCACCGTCCGTCTGTATAACTGCAGCACTGACACTGCACTCTCCGCCTGTATAACCGCAGCACTGACACTGCACTCTCCGCCTGTATAACTGCAGCACTGACACTGCACTCTCCGTCTGTATCACTGCAGCACTGACACTGCACCGTCCGTCTGTATAACTGCAGCACTGACACTGCACTCTCCGCCTGTATCACTGCAGCACTGACACTGCACCATCCATCTGTATAACTGCAGCACTGACACTGCACTCTACGCCTGTATCACTGCAGCACTGACACTGCACCGTCCGTCTGTATAACTGCAGCACTGACACTGTACTCTCCGCCTGTATCACTGCAGCACTGACACTGCACTCTCCACCTGTATCACTGTAGCACTGACACTGCACTCTCCGCCTGTATAACTGCAGCACTGACACTGCACTCTCTGCCTGTATAAATACAGCACTAACACTGCACTCTCCGCCTGTATCACTGCAGCACTGACACTGCACTCTCCGCCTGTATCACTGCAGCACTGACACTGCACCATCCGTCTGTATAACTGCAGCACAGACACTGCACTCTCCGCCTGTATAACTGTAGCACTGACACTGCACTCTCTGCCTGTATAACTGTAGCACTGACACTGCACTCTCCGCCTGTATAACCGCAGCACTGACACTGCACTCTCCGCCTGTATAACTGCAGCACTGACACTGCACCCTCCGCCTGTATCACTGCAGCACTGACACTGCCCCGTCCGTCTGTATAACTGCAGCACTGACACTGCCCCGTCCGTCTGTATAACTGCAGCACTGACACTGCACACTCCGCCTGTATAACCGCAGCACTGACACTGCACCGTCCGTCTGTATAACTGCAGCACTGACACTGCCCCGTCCGTCTGTATAACTGCAGCACTGACACTGCACCGTCCGTCTGTATAACTGCAGGACTGACACTGCACCGTCCGTCTGTATAACTGCAGGACTGACACTGCACTCTCCGCCTGTATCACTGCAGCACTGACACTGCACCGTCCGCCTGTATAACTGCAGCACTGACACTGCACCGTCCGTCTGTATAACCGCAGCACTGACACTGCACTCTCCGCCTGTATAACTGCAGCACTGACACTGCACTCTCCGCCTGTATCACTGCAGCACTGACACTGCACCGTCCGTCTGTATAACTGCAGGACTGACACTGCACTCTCCGCCTGTATCACTGCAGGACTGACACTGCACCGTCCGTCTGTATAACTGCAGCACTGACACTGCACCGTCCGTCTGTATAACTGCAGGACTGACACTGCACCGTCCGTCTGTATAACTGCAGGACTGACACTGCACTCTCCGCCTGTATCACTGCAGCACTGACACTGCACCGTCCGTCTGTATAACTGCAGCACTGACACTGCACTCTCCGCCTGTATCACTGCAGCACTGACACTGCACTCTCCACCTGTATAACTGCAGCACTGACACTGCACTCTCCGCCTGTATCACTGCAGCACTGACACTGCACCCTCCGCCTGTATAACTGCAGCACTGACACTGCACCCTCCGCCTGTATAACTGCAGCACTGACACTGCACCCTCCGCCTGTATAACCGCAGCACTGACACTGCACTCTCCGCCTGTATAACCGCAGCACTGACACTGCACTCTCCGCCTGTATCACTGCAGCACTGACACTGCCCCGTCCGTCTGTATAACTGCAGCACTGACACTGCCCCGTCCGTCTGTATAACTGCAGCACTGACACTGCACTCTCCGCCTGTATAACCGCAGCACTGACACTGCACTCTCCGCCTGTATCACTGCAGCACTGACACTGCCCCGTCCGTCTGTATAACTGCAGCACTGACACTGCCCCGTCCGTCTGTATAACTGCAGCACTGACACTGCACTCTCCGCCTGTATAACCGCAGCACTGACACTGCACTCTCCGCCTATATAACTGCAGCACTGACACTGCACTCTCCGCCTGTATCACTGCAGCACTGACACTGCACCGTCCGTCTGTATAACTGCAGGACTGACACTGCACTCTCCGCCTGTATTACTGCAGCACTGACACTGCACCGTCCGTCTGTATAACTGCAGCACTGACACTGCACTCTCCGCCTGTATCACTGCAGCACTGACACTGCACTCTCCGCCTGTATCACTGCAGCACTGACACTGCACCGTCCGTCTGTATAACTGCAGGACTGACACTGCACCGTCCGTCTGTATAACTGCAGCACTGACACTGCACTCTCCGCCTGTATCACTGCAGCACTGACACTGCACCGTCCGTCTGTATAACTGCAGCACTGACACGGCACTCTCCGCCTGTATCACTGCAGCACTGACACTGCACCGTCCGTCTGTATAACTGCAGGACTGACAATGCACCGTCCGTCTGTATAACTGCAGGACTGACACTGCACTCTCCGCCTGTATCACTGCAGCACTGACACTGCACCGTCCGTCTGTATAACTGCAGCACTGACACTGCACTCTCCGCCTGTATCACTGCAGCACTGACACTGCACCATCCGTCTGTATAACTGCAGGACTGACACTGCACCCTCCGCCTGTATAACTGTAGCACTGACACTGCACTCTCCGCCTGTATCACTGCAGCACTGACACTGCACCGTCCGTCTGTATAACTGCAGCACTGACACTGCACTCTCCGCCTGTATAACTGCAGCACTGACACTGCACTCTCCGCCTGTATCACTGCAGCACTGACACTGCCCCGTCCGTCTGTATAACTGCAGGACTGACACTGCACCGTCCGTCTGTATAACTGCAGCACTGACACTGCACCGTCCGTCTGTATAACTGCAGCACTGACACTGCACTCTCCGCCTGTATCACTGCAGCACTGACACTGCACCATCCGTCTGTATCACTGCAGCACTGACACTGCACTTCCGCCTGTATCACTGCAGCACTGACACCGCACTCTCCGCCTGTATCACTGCAGCACTGACACCGCACCGTCCGTCTGTATAACTGCAGCACTGACACTGCACCGTCCGTCTGTATAACTGCAGCTCTGACACTGCACTCTCCGTCTGTATAACCACAGCACTGACACTGCACCCTCCGCCTGTATAACTGCAGCACTGACACTGCACCCTCTGCCTGTATAACTGCAGCACTGACACTGCACGTTCCGCCTGTATAACTGCAGCACTGACACTGAACTCTCTGTCTGTATAACTGCAGGACTGACACTGCACTCTCCGCCTGTATCACCGCAGGACTGACACTGCCCTCTCCGCCTGTATCACTGCAGCACTGACACTGCACCGTCCACCTGTATAACTGCAGCACTGACACTGCACTCTCCGCCTGTATAACCGCAGCACTGATACTGCACTCTCCGCCTGTATAACCGCAGCACTGACACTGCACTCTCCGCCTGTATCACTGCAGCACTGACACTGCACCGTCCGTCTGTATAACTGCAGCACTGACACTGCACCGTCCGTCTGTATAACTGCAGCACTGACACTGCACTCTCCGCCTGTATAACTGCAGCACTGACACTGCACTCTCCGCCTGTATCACTGCAGCACTGACACTGCACCGTCCGTCTGTATAACTGCAGGTCTGACACTACACCGTCCGTCTGTATAACTGCAGCACTGACACTGCATCTCACCTGTATCACTGTAGCACTGACACTGCACTCTCTGCCTGTATAACTGCAGGACTGACACTGCACTCTCCGCCTGTATCACTGCAGGACTGACACTGCACTCTCCGCCTGTATAACTGTAGCACTGACACTGCACTCTCCACCTGCATAACTGTAGCACTGACACTGCACTCTCCACCTGTATCACTGTAGCACTGACACTGCACTCTCCGCCTGTATCACTGCAGCACTGACACTGCACCGTCCGTCTGTATAACTGCAGCACTGACACTGCATCTCACCTGTATCACTGTAGCACTGACACTGCACTCTCTGCCTGTATAACTGTAGCACTGACACTGCACTCTCCGCCTGTATAACTGTAGCACTGACACTGCACTCTCCGCCTGTATCACTGCAGCACTGACACTGCACCGTCCGTCTGTATAACTGTAGCACTGATACTGCACTCTCCGCCTGTATAACTGTAGCACTGACACTGCACTCTCCGCCTGTATCACTGCAGTACTGACACTGCACCGTCCGTCTGTATAACTGCAGCACTGACACTGCACTCTCCGCCTGTATCACTGTAGCACTGACACTGCACCGTCCGTCTGTATAACTGCAGCACTGACACTGCACTCTCCGCCTGTATAACTGTAGCACTGACACTGCACTCTCCGCCTGTATAACCGCAGCACTGACACTGCACTCTCCGCCTGTATCACTGCAGCACTGACACTGCACCGTCCGTCTGTATAACTGTAGCACTGATACTGCACTCTCCGCCTGTATAACTGGAGCACTGACACTGCACTCTCCACCTGTATCACTGTAGCACTGACACTGCACTCTCCGCCTGTATCACTGCAGCACTGACACTGCACTCTCCGCCTGTATCACTGCAGCACTGACACTGCACTCTCCGCCTGTATCACTGCAGCACTGACACTGCACTCTCCGCCTGTATAACTGCAGCACTCACACTGCACTCTCCGCCTGTATCACTGCAGCACTCACACTGCACCGTCCGTCTGTATAACTGCAGCACTGACACTGCACTCTCCGCCTGTATCACTGCAGCACTGACACTGCACCGTCCGTCTGTATAACTGCAGCACTGACACTGCACTCTCCGCCTGTATAACTGTAGCACTGACACTGCACTCTCCACATGCATAACTGTAGCACTGACACTGCACTCTCCGCCTGTATAACTGTAGCACTGACACTGCACTCTCCGCCTGTATCACTGCAGCACTGACACTGCACTCTCCGCCTGTATCACTGCAGCACTGACACTGCACCGTCCGTCTGTATAACTGCAGGACTGACACTGCACTCTCCGCCTGTATCACTGTAGCACTGACACTGCACTCTCCGCCTGTATCACTGCAGGACTGACACTGCACCGTCCGTCTGTATAACTGCAGCGCTGACACTGCACCCTCCACCTGTATAACTGCAGCACTGACAGTGCACTCTCCGCCTGTATAACTGCAGGACTGACACTGCACTCTCCGCCTGTATAACTGTAGCACTGACACTGCACTCTCCGCCTGTATCACTGCAGCACTGACACTGCACCGTCCGTCTGTATAACTGCAGCACTGACACTGACTCTCCGCCTGTATCACTGTAGCACTGACACTGCACTCTCTGCCTGTATAACTGTAGCACTGACACTGCACTCTCCACCTGTATAACTGTAGCACTGACACTGCACTCTCCGCCTGTATCACTGCAGCACTGACACTGCACCGTCCGTCTGTATAACTGTAGCACTGATACTGCACTCTCCGCCTGTATAACTGGAGCACTGACACTGACTCTCCGCCTGCATAACCACAGCACTGACACTGCACTCTCCGCCTGTATAACTGCAGCACTGACACTGCACTCTCCGCCTGTATAACTGCAGCACTGACACTGCACTCTCCGCCTGTATCACTGCAGTACTGACACTGCACCGTCCGTCTGTATAACTGCAGCACTGACACTGCACTCTCCGCCTGTATCACTGCAGCACTGACACTGCACCGTCCGTCTGTATAACTGCAGCACTGACACTGCACTCTCCGCCTGTATAACTGTAGCACTGACACTGCACTCTCCACATGCATAACTGTAGCACTGACACTGCACTCTCCGCCTGTATAACTGTAGCACTGACACTGCACTCTCCGCCTGTATCACTGCAGCACTGACACTGCATTCTCCGCCTGTATCACTGCAGCACTGACACTGCACCGTCCGTGTGTATAACTGCAGGACTGACACTGCACTCTCCGCCTGTATCACTGTAGCACTGACACTGCACTCTCCGCCTGTATCACTGCAGGACTGACACTGCCCCGTCCGTCTGTATAACTGCAGCGCTGACACTGCACCCTCCACCTGTATAACTGCAGCACTGACAGTGCACTCTCCGCCTGTATAACTGCAGCACTGACACTGCATCTCCGCCTGTATAACTGCAGGACTGACACTGCACTCTCCGCCTGTATCACTGCAGGACTGACACTGCACTCTCCGCCTGTATCACTGCAGCATTGACACTGCACCGTCCGTCTGTATCACCGCAGCACTGACACTGCACTCTCCGCCTGTAAAACCGTAGCACTGACACTGCACTCTCCGCCTGTATAACCACAGCACTGACACTGCACCCTCCGCCTGTATAACCGCAGCACTGACACTGCACTCTCCGCCTGTATAACCGCAGCACTGACACTGCACTCTCCGCCTGTATCACTGCAGGACTGACACTGCACCCTCCGCCTGTATAACCGCAGCACTGACACTGCACTCTCCGCCTGTATAACCACAGCACTGACACTGCACTCTCCACCTGTATAACTGCAGCACTGACACTGCAATCTCCGCCTGTATAACCGCAGCACTGACACTGCACTCTCCGCCTGTATAACCACAGCACTGACACTGCACTCTCCGCCTGTATAACTGCAGCACTAACACTGCACTCTCCGCCTGTATAACCGCAGCACTGACACTGCACTCTCCGCCTGTATAACCGCAGCACTGACACTGCACTCTCCGCCTGTATCACTGTAGCACTGACACTGCACTCTCCGCCTGTAAAACCGTAGCACTGACACTGCACTCTCCGCCTGTATAACCACAGCACTGACACTGCACCGTCCGTCTGTATAACTGCAGCGCTGACACTGCACCCTCCACCTGTATAACTGCAGCACTGACAGTGCACTCTCCGCCTGTATAACTGCAGCACTGACACTGCACTCTCCGCCTGTATAACTGCAGGACTGACACTGCACTCTCCGCCTGTATCACTGCAGGACTGACACTGCACTCTCCGCCTGTATCACTGCAGCATTGACACTGCACCGTCCGTCTGTATCACTGCAGCACTGACACTGCACTCTCCGCCTGTAAAACCGTAGCACTGACACTGCACTCTCCGCCTGTATAACCACAGCACTGACACTGCACTCTCCGCCTGTATAACCGCAGCACTGACACTGCACTCTCCGCCTGTATCACTGCAGGACTGACACTGCACCCTCCGCCTGTATAACCGCAGCACTGACACTGCACTCTCCGCCTGTATAACCACAGCACTGACACTGCACTCTCCGCCTGTATAACTGCAGCACTGACACTGCAATCTCCGCCTGTATAACCGCAGCACTGACACTGCACTCTCCGCCTGTATAACTGCAGGACTGACACTGCACTCTCCGCCTGTATCACTGCAGGACTGACACTGCACTCTCCGCCTGTATCACTGCAGCATTGACACTGCACCGTCCGTCTGTATCACTGCAGCACTGACACTGCACTCTCCGCCTGTAAAACCGTAGCACTGACACTGCACTCTCCGCCTGTATAACCACAGCACTGACACTGCACCCTCCGCCTGTATAACCGCAGCACTGACACTGCACTCTCCGCCTGTATAACCGCAGCACTGACACTGCACTCTCCGCCTGTATCACTGCAGGACTGACACTGCACCCTCCGCCTGTATAACCGCAGCACTGACACTGCACTCTCCGCCTGTATAACCACAGCACTGACACTGCACTCTCCGCCTGTATAACTGCAGCACTGACACTGCAATCTCCGCCTGTATAACCGCAGCACTGACACTGCACTCTCCGCCTGTATAACTGCAGGACTGACACTGCACTCTCCGCCTGTATCACTGCAGGACTGACACTGCACTCTCCGCCTGTATCACTGTAGCACTGACACTGCACTCTCCGCCTGTATCACTGCAGGACTGACACTGCACCGTCCGTCTGTATAACTGCAGCGCTGACACTGCACCCTCCACCTGTATAACTGCAGCACTGACACTGCACTCTCCGCCTGTATAACTGCAGGACTGACACTGCACCGTCCGTCTGTATAACTGCAGCACTGACACTGCACCCTCCGCCTGTATAACTGCAGCACTGACACTGCACTCTCCGCCTGTATAACTGCAGCACTGACACCGCACTCTCCGCCTGTATAACTGCAGCACTGACACCGCACTCTCCGCCTGTATAACTGCAGGACTGACACCGCACTCTCCGCCTGTATCACTGCAGGACTGACACTGCACTCTCCGCCTGTATCACTGCAGCACTGACACTGCACTCTCCGCCTGTATCACTGCAGCACTGACACTGCCCCGTCCGTCTGTATAACCGCAGCACTGACACTGCACTCTCCGCCTGTATCACTGCAGCACTGACACGGCACCGTCCGTCTGTATGACTGCAGCACTGACACTGCACCCTCCGCCTGTATAACTGCAGCACTGACACCGCACTCTCCGCCTGTATAACTGCAGCACTTACACCGCACTCTCCGTCTGTATAACTGCAGGACTGACACTGCACTCTCCGCCTGTATCACTGCAGGACTGACACTGCACTCTCCGCCTGTATAACCGCAGCACTGACACTGCACTCTCCGCCTGTATAACTGCAGCACTGACACTGCACTCTCCGTCTGTATAACTGCAGCACTGACACTGCACTCTCCGCCTTTATCACTGCAGCACTGACACTGCACTCTCCGCCTGTATCACTGCAGGACTGACACTGCACTCTCCGCCTGTATAACTGCAGCACTGACACTGCACTCTCCGCCTGTATCACTGTAGCACTGACACTGCATCTCCGCCTGTATAACTGCAGCACTGACACTGCACTCTCCGCCTGTATAACTGCAGCACTGACACTGCACTCTCCGCCTGTATCACTGTAGCACTGACACTGCACCGTCCGTCTGTATAACTGCAGCACTGACACTGCACTCTCCGCCTGTATAACTGCAGCACTGACACTGCACTCTCCGCCTGTATCACTGTAGCACTGACACTGCACCCTCCGCCTGTATCACTGCAGCACTGACACTGCACCGTCCGTCTGTATAACTGCAGCACTGACACTGCACTCTCCGCCTGTATAACTGCAGCACTGACACTGCACTCTCCGCCTGTATCACTGTAGCACTGACACTGCATCTCCGCCTGTATAACTGCAGCACTGACACTGCACTCTCCGCCTGTATAACTGCAGCACTGACACTGCACTCTCCGCCTGTATAACCGCAGCACTGACACTGCACCGTCCGTCTGTATAACTGCAGCACTGACACTGCATCTCCGCCTGTATCACTGTAGCACTGACACTGCACTCTCTGCCTGTATAATTGTAGCACTGACACTGCCCCGTCCGTCTGTATAACTGTAGCACTGATACTGCACTCTCCGCCTGTATAACTGTAGCACTGACACTGCACTCTCCGCCTGTATCACTGCAGTACTGACACTGCACTGTCCGTCTGTATAACTGCAGCACTGACACTGCACTCTCCGCCTGTATCACTGTAGCACTGACACTGCACCGTCCGTCTGTATTACTGCAGCACTGACACTGCACTCTCCGCCTGTATAACTGTAGCACTGACACTGCACTCTCCACATGCATAACTGTAGCACTGACACTGCACTCTCCGCCTGTATAACTGTAGCACTGACACTGCACTCTCCACATGCATAACTGTAGCACTGACACTGCACTCTCCGCCTGTATAACTGTAGCACTGACACTGACTCTCCGCCTGTATAACCACAGCACTGACACTGCACTCTCCGCCTGTATAACTGCAGCACTGACACTGCACTCTCCTCCTGTATAACTGCAGCACTGACACTGCACTCTCCGCCTGTATCACTGCAGCACTGACACTGCACCGTCCGTCTGTATAACTGCAGGTCTGACACTGCACTCTCCGCCTGTATCACTGTAGCACTGACACTGCACTCTCTGCCTGTATAACTGTAGCACTGACACTGCACTCTCCGCCTGTATAACTGTAGCACTGACACTGCACTCTCCGCCTGTATCACTGCAGCACTGACACTGCACCGTCCGTCTGTATAACTGCAGCACTGACACTGCATCTCCGCCTGTATCACTGTAGCACTGACACTGCACTCTCTGCCTGTATAACTGTAGCACTGACACTGCACTCTCCACCTGTATAACTGTAGCACTGACACTGCACTCTCCACCTGTATAACTGTAGCACTGACACTGCACTCTCCGCCTGTATCACTGCAGCACTGACACTGCACCGTCCGTCTGTATAACTGTAGCACTGATACTGCACTCTCCGCCTGTATAACTGGAGCACTGACACTGACTCTCCGCCTGCATAACGACAGCACTGACACTGCACTCTCCGCCTGTATAACTGCAGCACTGACACTGCACTCTCCGCCTGCATCACTGCAGCACTGACACTGCACTCTCCGCCTGTATCACTGCAGCACTGACACTGCACCGTCCGTCTGTATAACTGAAGCACTGACACTGCACACTCCGCCTGTATAACTGCAGCACTGACACTGACTCTCCGCCTGCATAACCACAGCACTGACACTGCACTCTCCGCCTGTATAACTGCAGCACTGACACTGCACTCTCCGCCTGTATCACTGTAGCACTGACACTGCACCGTCCGTCTGTATAACTGCAGCACTGACACTGCACTCTCCGCCTGTATAACTGCAGCACTGACACTGACTCTCCGCCTGCATAACCACAGCACTGACACTGCACTCTCCGCCTGTATAACTGCAGCACTGACACTGCACTCTCCGCCTGTATCACTGCAGCACTGACACTGCACCGTCCGTCTGTATAACTGCAGCACTGACACTGCACTCTCCGCCTGTATAACTGCAGCACTGACACTGCACTCTCCGCCTGTATCACTGTAGCACTGACACTGCATCTCCGCCTGTATAACTGCAGCACTGACACTGCACTCTCCGCCTGTATAACTGCAGCACTGACACTGCACTCTCCGCCTGTATAACCGCAGCACTGACACTGCACCGTCCGTCTGTATAACTGCAGCACTGACACTGCATCTCCGCCTGTATCACTGTAGCACTGACACTGCACTCTCTGCCTGTATAATTGTAGCACTGACACTGCCCCGTCCGTCTGTACAACTGTAGCACTGATACTGCACTCTCCGCCTGTATAACTGTAGCACTGACACTGCACTCTCCGCCTGTATCACTGCAGTACTGACACTGCACTGTCCGTCTGTATAACTGCAGCACTGACACTGCACTCTCCGCCTGTATCACAGTAGCACTGACACTGCACTCTCCACATGCATAACTGTAGCACTGACACTGCACTCTCCGCCTGTATAACTGTAGCACTGACACTGCACTCTCCACATGCATAACTGTAGCACTGACACTGCACTCTCCGCCTGTATAACTGTAGCACTGACACTGACTCTCCGCCTGTATAACCACAGCACTGACACTGCACTCTCCGCCTGTATAACTGCAGCACTGACACTGCACTCTCCGCCTGTATAACTGCAGCACTGACACTGCACTCTCCGCCTGTATCACTGCAGCACTGACACTGCACCGTCCGTCTGTATAACTGCAGGTCTGACACTGCACTCTCCGCCTGTATCACTGTAGCACTGACACTGCACTCTCCGCCTGTATAACTGTAGCACTGACACTGCACTCTCCGCCTGTATAACTGTAGCACTGACACTGCACTCTCCGCCTGTATCACTGCAGTACTGACACTGCACCGTCCGTCTGTATAACTGCAGCACTGACACTGCATCTCCGCCTGTATCACTGTAGCACTGACACTGCACTCTCTGCCTGTATAACTGTAGCACTGACACTGCACTCTCCACCTGTATAACTGTAGCACTGACACTGCACTCTCCGCCTGTATCACTGCAGCACTGACACTGCACCGTCCGTCTGTATAACTGTAGCACTGATACTGCACTCTCCGCCTGTATAACTGGAGCACTGACACTGACTCTCCGCCTGCATAACGACAGCACTGACACTGCACTCTCCGCCTGTATAACTGCAGCACTGACACTGCACTCTCCGCCTGCATCACTGCAGCACTGACACTGCACTCTCCGCCTGTATCACTGCAGCACTGACACTGCACCGTCCGTCTGTATAACTGGAGCACTGACACTGCACACTCCGCCTGTATAACTGCAGCACTGACACTGACTCTCCGCCTGCATAACCACAGCACTGACACTGCACTCTCCGCCTGTATAACTGCAGCACTGACACTGCACTCTCCGCCTGTATAACTGCAGCACTGACACTGCACTCTCCGACTGTATCACTGCAGTACTGACACTGCACCGTCCGTCTGTATAACTGCAGCACTGACACTGCACTCTCCGCCTGTATCACTGCAGCACTGACACTGCACCGTCCGTCTGTATAACTGCAGCACTGACACTGCACTCTCCGCCTGTATAACTGTAGCACTGACACTGCACTCTCCACATGCATAACTGTAGCACTGACACTGCACTCTCCGCCTGTATAACTGTAGCACTGACACTGCACTCTCCGCCTGTATCACTGCAGCACTGACAGTGCACTCTCCGCCTGTATCACTGCAGCACTGACACTGCACCGTCCGTCTGTATAACTGCAGGACTGACACTGCACCGTCCGCATGTATAACTGCAGCACTGACACTGCACTCTCCGCCTGTATCACTGTAGCACTGACACTGCATCTCCGCCTGTATAACTGCAGCACTGACACTGCACTCTCCGCCTGTATAACCGCAGCACTGACACTGCACTCTCCGACTGTATAACTGCAGCACTGACACTGCACTCTCCGCCTGTATAACCGCAGCACTGACACTGCACTCTCCCCCTGTATCACTGCAGCACTGACACTGCACCGTCCGTCTGTATCACTGCAGCACTGACACTGCACTCTCCGCCTGTATCACTGCAGCACTGACACTGCACCGTCCGTCTGTATAACTGCAGCACTGACACTGTACTCTCCGCCTGTATAACTGCAGCACTGACACTGCACTCTCCGCCTGTATAACCGCAGCACTGACACTGCACTCTCCGCCTGTATCACTGCAGCACTGACACTGCACCGTCCGTCTGTATAACTGCAGCACTGACACTGCACTCTCCGCCTGTGTCACTGCAGCACTGACACTGCACCGTCCGTCTGTATAACTGCAGCACTGACACTGCACTCTCCGCCTGTATAACTGCAGCACTGACACTGCACTCTCCGCCTGTATCACTGTAGCACTGACACTGCATCTCCGCATGTATAACTGCAGCACTGACACTGCACTCTCCGCCTGTATAACTGCAGCACTGACACTGCACTCTCCGCCTGTATAACTGCAGCACTGACACTGCACTCTCCGCCTGTATCACTGTAGCACTGACACTGCACCGTCCGTCTGTATAACTGCAGCACTGACACTGCACTCTCCGCCTGTATAACTGCAGCACTGACACTGCACTCTCCGCCTGTATCACTGTAGCACTGACACTGCACCCTCCGCCTGTATCACTGCAGCACTGACACTGCACCGTCCGTCTGTATAACTGCAGCACTGACACTGCACTCTCCGCCTGTATAACTGCAGCACTGACACTGCACTCTCCGCCTGTATCACTGTAGCACTGACACTGCATCTCCGCCTGTATAACTGCAGCACTGACACTGCACTCTCCGCCTGTATAACTGCAGCACTGACACTGCACTCTCCGCCTGTATAACCGCAGCACTGACACTGCACCGTCCGTCTGTATAACTGCAGCACTGACACTGCATCTCCGCCTGTATCACTGTAGCACTGACACTGCACTCTCTGCCTGTATCACTGTAGCACTGACACTGCACTCTCCGCCTGTATCACTGCAGCACTGACACTGCCCCGTCCGTCTGTATAACTGTAGCACTGATACTGCACTCTCCGCCTGTATAACTGTAGCACTGACACTGCACTCTCCGCCTGTATCACTGCAGTACTGACACTGCACCGTCCGTCTGTATAACTGCAGCACTGACACTGCACTCTCCGCCTGTATCACTGCAGCACTGACACTGCACCGTCCGTCTGTATAACTGCAGCACTGACACTGCACTCTCCGCCTGTATAACTGTAGCACTGACACTGCACTCTCCACATGCATAACTGTAGCACTGACACTGCACTCTCCGCCTGTATAACTGTAGCACTGACACTGCACTCTCCACATGCATAACTGTAGCACTGACACTGCACTCTCCGCCTGTATAACTGTAGCACTGACACTGACTCTCCGCCTGTATAACCACAGCACTGACACTGCACTCTCCGCCTGTATAACTGCAGCACTGACACTGCACTCTCCGCCTGTATAACTGCAGCACTGACACTGCACTCTCCGCCTGTATCACTGCAGCACTGACACTGCACCGTCCGTCTGTATAACTGCAGGTCTGACACTGCACTCTCCGCCTGTATCACTGTAGCACTGACACTGCACTCTCTGCCTGTATAACTGTAGCACTGACACTGCACTCTCCGCCTGTATAACTGTAGCACTGACACTGCACTCTCCGCCTGTATCACTGCAGCACTGACACTGCACCGTCCGTCTGTATAACTGCAGCACTGACACTGCATCTCCGCCTGTATCACTGTAGCACTGACACTGCACTCTCTGCCTGTATAACTGTAGCACTGACACTGCACTCTCCACCTGTATCACTGCAGCACTGACACTGCACCGTCCGTCTGTATAACTGTAGCACTGACACTGCACACTCCGCCTGTATAACTGCAGCACTGACACTGACTCTCCGCCTGCATAACCACAGCACTGACACTGCACTCTCCGCCTGTATCACTGCAGCACTGACACTGCACCGTCCGTCTGTATAACTGCAGCACTGACACTGCACTCTCCGCCTGTATCACTGCAGCACTGACACTGCACCGTCCGTCTGTATAACTGCAGCACTGACACTGCACTCTCCGCCTGTATAACTGTAGCACTGACACTGCACTCTCCACATGCATAACTGCAGGACTGACACTGCACCGTCCGCCTGTATAACTGCAGCACTGACACTGCACTCTCCGCCTGTATCACTGTAGCACTGACACTGCATCTCCGCCTGTATAACTGCAGCACTGACACTGCACTCTCCGCCTGTATAACCGCAGCACTGACACTGCACTCTCCGACTGTATAACTGCAGCACTGACACTGCACTCTCCGCCTGTATAACCGCAGCACTGACACTGCACTCTCCGCCTGTATCACTGCAGCACTGACACTGCACCGTCCGTCTGTATCACTGCAGCACTGACACTGCACTCTCCGCCTGTATCACTGCAGCACTGACACTGCACCGTCCGTCTGTATCACTGCAGCACTGACACTGCACTCTCCGCCTGTATCACTGCAGCACTGACACTGCACCGTCCGTCTGTATAACTGCAGCACTGACACTGTACTCTCCGCCTGTATAACTGCAGCACTGACACTGCACTCTCCGCCTGTATCACTGCAGCACTGACACTGCACCGTCCGTCTGTATAACTGCAGCACTGACACTGTACTCTCCGCCTGTATAACTGCAGCACTGACACTGCACTCTCCGCCTGTATAACCGCAGCACTGACACTGCACTCTCCGCCTGTATCACTGCAGCACTGACACTGCACCGTCCGTCTGTATAACTGCAGCACTGACACTGCACTCTCCGCCTGTATCACTGCAGCACTGACACTGCACCGTCCGTCTGTATAACTGCAGCACTGACACTGCACTCTCCGCCTGTATAACTGCAGCACTGACACTGCACTCTCCGCCTGTATAACCGCAGCACTGACACTGCACTCTCCGCCTGTATAACCGCAGCACTGACACTGCACTCTCCGTCTGTATAACTGCAGGACTGACACTGCACTCTCCGCCTGTATCACTGCAGCACTGACACTGCACTCTCCGCGTGTATCACTGCAGCACTGACACTGCACTCCCCGCCTGTATAACTGCAGCACTGACACTGCACTCTCCGCCTGTATCACTGCAGCACTGACACTGCACCGTCCGTCTGTATAACTGCAGCACTGACACTGCACTCTCCGCCTGTATCACTGCAGCACTGACACTGCACACTCCGCCTGTATCACTGCAGCACTGACACTGCACCGTCCGTCTGTATAACTGCAGCACTGACACTGCACTCTCCGCCTGTATCACTGTAGCACTGACACTGCACTCTCCGCCTGTATCACTGCAGCACTGACACTGCACTCTCTGCCTGTATAACCACAGCACTGACACTGCACTCTCCGCCTGTATAACTGCAGCACTGACACTGCACTCTCCGCCTGTATAACCGCAGCACTGACACTGCACCCTCCGCCTGTATAACTTCAGCACTGACACTGCACTCTCCGCCTGTATAACTGCAGCACTGACACTGCACCGTCCGTTTGTATAACTGCAGCACTGACACTGCACTGTCCGTCTGTATAACTGCAGCACTGACACTGCACCGTCCGTTTGTATAACTGCAGCACTGACACTGCACCGTCCGTCTGTATAACTGCAGCACTGACACTGCACCGTCCGTTTGTATAACTGCAGCACTGACACTGCACCGTCCGTCTGTATAACTGCAGCACTGACACTGCACCGTCCGTTTGTATAACCGCAGCACTGACACTGCACTCTCCGCCTGTATAACCACAGCACTGACACTGCACGCTCCGCCTGTATAACTGCAGCACTGACACTGCACTCTCCGCCTGTATAACCGCAGCACTGACACTGCACTCTCCGCCTGTATAACTGCAGGACTGACACTGCACTCTCCGCCTGTATCACTGCAGGACTGACACTGCACTCTCCGCCTGTATCACTGCAGCATTGACACTGCACCGTCCGTCTGTATCACTGTAGCACTGACACTGCACTCTCCGCCTGTATAACCGCAGCACTGACACTGCACCCTCCGCCTGTATAACTGCAGCACTGACACTGCACTCTCCGCCTGTATAACTGCAGCACTGACACTGCACCGTCCGTTTGTATAACTGCAGCACTGACACTGCACTGTCCGTCTGTATAACTGCAGCACTGACACTGCACCGTCCGTTTGTATAACTGCAGCACTGACACTGCACCGTCCGTCTGTATAACTGCAGCACTGACACTGCACCGTCCGTTTGTATAACTGCAGCACTGACACTGCACCGTCCGTCTGTATAACTGCAGCACTGACACTGCACCGTCCGTTTGTATAACCGCAGCACTGACACTGCACTCTCCGCCTGTATAACCACAGCACTGACACTGCACTCTCCGCCTGTATAACTGCAGCACTGACACTGCACTCTCCGCCTGTATAACCGCAGCACTGACACTGCACTCTCCGCCTGTATAACTGCAGGACTGACACTGCACTCTCCGCCTGTATCACTGCAGGACTGACACTGCACTCTCCGCCTGTATCACTGCAGCATTGACACTGCACCGTCCGTCTGTATCACTGTAGCACTGACACTGCACTCTCCGCCTGTAAAACCGTAGCACTGACACTGCACTCTCTGCCTGTATAACCACAGCACTGACACTGCACTCTCCGCCTGTATAACTGCAGGACTGACACTGCACCGTCCGTCTGTATAACTGCAGCACTGACACTGCACCCTCCGCCTGTATAACTGCAGCACTGACACCGCACTCTCCGCCTGTATAACTGCAGGACTGACACTGCACTCTCCGCCTGTATCACTGCAGGACTGACACTGCACTCTCCGCCTGTATAACTGCAGCACTGACACTGCACTCTCCGCCTGTTTAACTGCAGCACTGACACTGCCCCGTCCGTCTGTATAACCGCAGCACTGACACTGCACTCTCCGCCTGTATCACTGCAGCACTGACACGGCACCGTCCGTCTGTATCACTGCAGCACTGACACTGCACCCTCCGCCTGTATAACTGCAGCACTGACACCGCACTCTCCGCCTGTATAACTGCAGCACTGACACCGCACTCTCCGTCTGTATAACTGCAGGACTGACACTGCACTCTCCGCCTGTATCACTGCAGGACTGACACTGCACTCTCCGCCTGTATCACTGCAGCACTGACACTGCACTCTCCGCCTGTTTAACTGCAGCACTGACACTGCACCGCCCGCCTGTATAACTGCAGCACTGACACTGCACTCTCCGCCTGTATCACTGCAGCACTGACACTGCACCGTCCGTCGGTATAACTGCAGCACTGACACTGCACTCTCCGCCTGTATAACTGCAGCACTGACACTGCACTCTCCGCCTGTATCACTGCAGCACTGACACTGCACCGTCCGTCTGTATCACTGCAGCACTGACACTGCACTCTCCGCCTGTTTAACTGCAGCACTGACACTGCACCGTCCGTCTGTATAACCGCAGCACTGACACTGCACTCTCCGCTTGTATCACTGCAGCACTGACACTGCACCGTCCGTCTGTATAACTGCAGCACTGACACTGCACTCTCCGCCTGTATCACTGCAGCACTGACACTGCACCGTCCGTCTGTATAACTGCAGCACTGACACTGCACTCTCCGCCTGTATAACTGTAGCACTGACACTGCACTCTCCGCCTGCATAACTGTAGCACTGACACTGCACTCTCCGCCTGTATAACTGTAGCACTGACACTGTACTCTCCGCCTGTATAACTGTAGCACTGACACTGCACTCTCCACCTGTATCACTGCAGCACTGACACTGCAGCACTGACACTGCACCATCCGTCTGTATCACTGCAGCACTGACACTGCACCATCCGTCTGTATAACTGCAGCACTGACACTGCACCATCCGTCTGTATAACTGCAGCACTGACACTGCACCATCCGTCTGTATAACTGCAGCACTGACACTGCACCATCCGTCTGTATAACTGCAGCACTGACACTGCACTCTCCGCCTGTATAACTGTAGAACTGACACTGCACTCTCCGCCTGTATCACTGCAGCACTGACACTGCACCGTCCGTCTGTATAACCGCAGCACTGACACTGCACTCTCCGTCTGTATAACTGCAGCACTGACACTGCACTCTCCGCCTTTATCACTGCAGCACTGACACTGCACCGTCCGTCTGTATAACCGCAGCACTGACACTGCACTCTCCGTCTGTATAACTGCAGCACTGACACTGCACTCTCCGCCTTTATCACTGCAGCACTGACACTGCACTCTCCGCCTGTATCACTGCAGCACTGACACTGCACCGTCCGTCTGTATAACTGCAGCACTGACACTGCACTCTCCGCCTGTATAACTGCAGCACTGACACTGCACTCTCCGCCTGTATCACTGTAGCACTGACACTGCATCTCCGCCTGTATAACTGCAGCACTGACACTGCACTCTCCGCCTGTATCACTGCAGCACTGACACTGCACTCTCCGCCTGTATAACTGCAGCACTGACACTGCACCCTCCGCCTGTATCACTGTAGCACTGACACTGCACCGTCCGTCTGTATAACTGCAGCACTGACACTGCACTCTCCGCCTGTATAACTGCAGCACTGACACTGCACTCTCCGCCTGTATCACTGTAGCACTGACACTGCACCCTCCGCCTGTATCACTGCAGCACTGACACTGCACCGTCCGTCTGTATAACTGCAGCACTGACACTGCACTCTCCGCCTGTATAACTGCAGCACTGACACTGCACTCTCCGCCTGTATCACTGTAGCACTGACACTGCATCTCCGCCTGTATAACTGCAGCACTGACACTGCACTCTCCGCCTGTATAACTGCAGCACTGACACTGCACTCTCCGCCTGTATAACCGCATCACTGACACTGCACCGTCCGTCTGTATAACTGCAGCACTGACACTGCATCTCCGCCTGTATCACTGTAGCACTGACACTGCACTCTCTGCCTGTATAACTGTAGCACTGACACTGCACTCTCCGCCTGTATCACTGCAGCACTGACACTGCCCCGTCCGTCTGTATAACTGTAGCACTGATACTGCACTCTCCGCCTGTATAACTGTAGCACTGACACTGCACTCTCCGCCTGTATCACTGCAGTACTGACACTGCACTCTCCGCCTGTATAACTGTAGCACTGACACTGCACTCTCCACATGCATAACTGTAGCACTGACACTGCACTCTCCGCCTGTATAACTGTAGCACTGACACTGCACTCTCCACATGCATAACTGTAGCACTGACACTGCACTCTCCGCCTGTATAACTGTAGCACTGACACTGACTCTCCGCCTGTATAACCACAGCACTGACACTGCACTCTCCGCCTGTATAACTGCAGCACTGACACTGCACTCTCCGCCTGTATAACTGCAGCACTGACACTGCACTCTCCGCCTGTATCACTGCAGCACTGACACTGCACCGTCCCTCTGTATAACTGCAGGTCTGACACTGCACTCTCCGCCTGTATCACTTTAGCACTGACACTGCACTCTCTGCCTGTATAACTGTAGCACTGACACTGCACTCTCCGCCTGTATAACTGTAGCACTGACACTGCACTCTCCGCCTGTATCACTGCAGCACTGACACTGCACCGTCCGTCTGTATAACTGCAGCACTGACACTGCATCTCCGCCTGTATCACTGTAGCACTGACACTGCACTCTCTGCCTGTATAACTGTAGCACTGACACTGCACTCTCCACCTGTATAACTGTAGCACTGACACTGCACTCTCCGCCTGTATCACTGCAGCACTGACACTGCACCGTCCGTCTGTATAACTGTAGCACTGATACTGCACTCTCCGCCTGTATAACTGGAGCACTGACACTGACTCTCCGCCTGCATAACCACAGCACTGACACTGCACTCTCCGCCTGTATAACTGCAGCACTGACACTGCACTCTCCGCCTGTATCACTGCAGCACTGACACTGCACTCTCCGCCTGTATCACTGCAGCACTGACACTGCACCGTCCGTCTGTATAACTGTAGCACTGACACTGCACACTCCGCCTGTATAACTGCAGCACTGACACTGACTCTCCGCCTGCATAACCACAGCACTGACACTGCACTCTCCGCCTGTATAACTGCAGCACTGACACTGCACTCTCCGCCTGTATATCTGCAGCACTGACACTGCACTCTCCGCCTGTATCACTGCAGTACTGACACTGCACCGTCCGTCTGTATAACTGCAGCACTGACACTGCACTCTCCGCCTGTATAACTGTAGCACTGACACTGCACTCTCCACATGCATAACTGTTGCACTGACACTGCACTCTCCGCCTGTATAACTGTAGCACTGACACTGCACTCTCCGCCTGTATCACTGCAGCACTGACACTGCACTCTCCGCCTGTATCACTGTAGCACTGACACTGCATCTCCGCCTGTATAACTGCAGCACTGACACTGCACTCTCCGCCTGTATAACCGCAGCACTGACACTGCACTCTCCGACTGTATAACCGCAGCACTGACACTGCACTCTCCGCCTGTATAACCGCAGCACTGACACTGCACTCTCCGTCTGTATCACTGCAGCACTGACACTGCACTCTCCGCCTGTATCACTGCAGCACTGACACTGCACCGTCCGTCTGTATAACTGCAGCACTGACACTGCACTCTCCGCCTGTATAACCGCAGCACTGACACTGCACTCTCCGCCTGTATCACTGCAGCACTGACACTGCACCGTCCGTCTGTATAACTGCAGCACTGACACTGCACTCTCCGCCTGTATCACTGCAGCACTGACACTGCACCGTCCGTCTGTATAACTGCAGCACTGACACTGCACTCTCCGCCTGTATAACTGCAGCACTGACACTGCACTCTCCACCTGTATAACCGCAGCACTGACACTGCACTCTCCGCCTGTATAACCGCAGCACTGACACTGCACTCTCCGCCTGTATAACCGCAGCACTGACACTGCACTCTCCGCCTTTATCACTGCAGCACTGACACTGCACTCTCCGCCTGTATCACTGCAGCACTGACACTGCACTCTCCGCCTGTATCACTGCAGCACTGACACTGCACCGTCCGTCTGTATAACTGCAGGACTGACACTGCACCGTCCGCCTGTATAACTGCAGCACCGACACTGCACTCTCCGCCTGTATCACTGCAGCACTGACACTGCACTCTCCGCCTGTATAACCGCAGCACTGACACTGCACTCTCCGCCTGTATAACTGCAGCACTGACACTGCACTCTCCGTCTGTATAACTGCAGCACTGACACTGCACTCTCCGCCTTTATCACTGCAGCACTGACACTGCACTCTCCGCCTGTATCACTGCAGGACTGACACTGCACTCTCCGCCTGTATAACTGCAGCACTGACACTGCACTCTCCGCCTGTATCACTGTAGCACTGACACTGCATCTCCGCCTGTATAACTGCAGCACTGACACTGCACTCTCCGCCTGTATAACTGCAGCACTGACACTGCACTCTCCGCCTGTATCACTGTAGCACTGACACTGCACCGTCCGTCTGTATAACTGCAGCACTGACACTGCACTCTCCGCCTGTATAACTGCAGCACTGACACTGCACTCTCCGCCTGTATCACTGTAGCACTGACACTGCACCCTCCGCCTGTATCACTGCAGCACTGACACTGCACCGTCCGTCTGTATAACTGCAGCACTGACACTGCACTCTCCGCCTGTATAACTGCAGCACTGACACTGCACTCTCCGCCTGTATCACTGTAGCACTGACACTGCATCTCCGCCTGTATAACTGCAGCACTGACACTGCACTCTCCGCCTGTATAACTGCAGCACTGACACTGCACTCTCCGCCTGTATAACCGCAGCACTGACACTGCACCGTCCGTCTGTATAACTGCAGCACTGACACTGCATCTCCGCCTGTATCACTGTAGCACTGACACTGCACTCTCTGCCTGTATAATTGTAGCACTGACACTGCCCCGTCCGTCTGTATAACTGTAGCACTGATACTGCACTCTCCGCCTGTATAACTGTAGCACTGACACTGCACTCTCCGCCTGTATCACTGCAGTACTGACACTGCACTGTCCGTCTGTATAACTGCAGCACTGACACTGCACTCTCCGCCTGTATCACTGTAGCACTGACACTGCACCGTCCGTCTGTATTACTGCAGCACTGACACTGCACTCTCCGCCTGTATAACTGTAGCACTGACACTGCACTCTCCACATGCATAACTGTAGCACTGACACTGCACTCTCCGCCTGTATAACTGTAGCACTGACACTGCACTCTCCACATGCATAACTGTAGCACTGACACTGCACTCTCCGCCTGTATAACTGTAGCACTGACACTGACTCTCCGCCTGTATAACCACAGCACTGACACTGCACTCTCCGCCTGTATAACTGCAGCACTGACACTGCACTCTCCTCCTGTATAACTGCAGCACTGACACTGCACTCTCCGCCTGTATCACTGCAGCACTGACACTGCACCGTCCGTCTGTATAACTGCAGGTCTGACACTGCACTCTCCGCCTGTATCACTGTAGCACTGACACTGCACTCTCTGCCTGTATAACTGTAGCACTGACACTGCACTCTCCGCCTGTATAACTGTAGCACTGACACTGCACTCTCCGCCTGTATCACTGCAGCACTGACACTGCACCGTCCGTCTGTATAACTGCAGCACTGACACTGCATCTCCGCCTGTATCACTGTAGCACTGACACTGCACTCTCTGCCTGTATAACTGTAGCACTGACACTGCACTCTCCACCTGTATAACTGTAGCACTGACACTGCACTCTCCACCTGTATAACTGCAGCACTGACACTGCACTCTCCGCCTGTATCACTGCAGCACTGACACTGCACCGTCCGTCTGTATAACTGTAGCACTGATACTGCACTCTCCGCCTGTATAACTGGAGCACTGACACTGACTCTCCGCCTGCATAACGACAGCACTGACACTGCACTCTCCGCCTGTATAACTGCAGCACTGACACTGCACTCTCCGCCTGCATCACTGCAGCACTGACACTGCACTCTCCGCCTGTATCACTGCAGCACTGACACTGCACCGTCCGTCTGTATAACTGTAGCACTGACACTGCACACTCCGCCTGTATAACTGCAGCACTGACACTGACTCTCCGCCTGCATAACCACAGCACTGACACTGCACTCTCCGCCTGTATAACTGCAGCACTGACACTGCACTCTCCGCCTGTATCACTGTAGCACTGACACTGCACCGTCCGTCTGTATAACTGCAGCACTGACACTGCACTCTCCGCCTGTATAACTGCAGCACTGACACTGACTCTCCGCCTGCATAACCACAGCACTGACACTGCACTCTCCGCCTGTATAACTGCAGCACTGACACTGCACTCTCCGCCTGTATCACTGCAGCACTGACACTGCACCGTCCGTCTGTATAACTGCAGCACTGACACTGCACTCTCCGCCTGTATAACTGCAGCACTGACACTGCACTCTCCGCCTGTATCACTGTAGCACTGACACTGCATCTCCGCCTGTATAACTGCAGCACTGACACTGCACTCTCCGCCTGTATAACTGCAGCACTGACACTGCACTCTCCGCCTGTATAACCGCAGCACTGACACTGCACCGTCCGTCTGTATAACTGCAGCACTGACACTGCATCTCCGCCTGTATCACTGTAGCACTGACACTGCACTCTCTGCCTGTATAATTGTAGCACTGACACTGCCCCGTCCGTCTGTACAACTGTAGCACTGATACTGCACTCTCCGCCTGTATAACTGTAGCACTGACACTGCACTCTCCGCCTGTATCACTGCAGTACTGACACTGCACTGTCCGTCTGTATAACTGCAGCACTGACACTGCACTCTCCGCCTGTATCACAGTAGCACTGACACTGCACTCTCCACATGCATAACTGTAGCACTGACACTGCACTCTCCGCCTGTATAACTGTAGCACTGACACTGCACTCTCCACATGCATAACTGTAGCACTGACACTGCACTCTCCGCCTGTATAACTGTAGCACTGACACTGACTCTCCGCCTGTATAACCACAGCACTGACACTGCACTCTCCGCCTGTATAACTGCAGCACTGACACTGCACTCTCCGCCTGTATAACTGCAGCACTGACACTGCACTCTCCGCCTGTATCACTGCAGCACTGACACTGCACCGTCCGTCTGTATAACTGCAGGTCTGACACTGCACTCTCCGCCTGTATCACTGTAGCACTGACACTGCACTCTCCGCCTGTATAACTGTAGCACTGACACTGCACTCTCCGCCTGTATAACTGTAGCACTGACACTGCACTCTCCGCCTGTATCACTGCAGTACTGACACTGCACCGTCCGTCTGTATAACTGCAGCACTGACACTGCATCTCCGCCTGTATCACTGTAGCACTGACACTGCACTCTCTGCCTGTATAACTGTAGCACTGACACTGCACTCTCCACCTGTATAACTGTAGCACTGACACTGCACTCTCCGCCTGTATCACTGCAGCACTGACACTGCACCGTCCGTCTGTATAACTGTAGCACTGATACTGCACTCTCCGCCTGTATAACTGGAGCACTGACACTGACTCTCCGCCTGCATAACGACAGCACTGACACTGCACTCTCCGCCTGTATAACTGCAGCACTGACACTGCACTCTCCGCCTGCATCACTGCAGCACTGACACTGCACTCTCCGCCTGTATCACTGCAGCACTGACACTGCACCGTCCGTCTGTATAACTGGAGCACTGACACTGCACACTCCGCCTGTATAACTGCAGCACTGACACTGACTCTCCGCCTGCATAACCACAGCACTGACACTGCACTCTCCGCCTGTATAACTGCAGCACTGACACTGCACTCTCCGCCTGTATAACTGCAGCACTGACACTGCACTCTCCGACTGTATCACTGCAGTACTGACACTGCACCGTCCGTCTGTATAACTGCAGCACTGACACTGCACTCTCCGCCTGTATCACTGCAGCACTGACACTGCACCGTCCGTCTGTATAACTGCAGCACTGACACTGCACTCTCCGCCTGTATAACTGTAGCACTGACACTGCACTCTCCACATGCATAACTGTAGCACTGACACTGCACTCTCCGCCTGTATAACTGTAGCACTGACACTGCACTCTCCGCCTGTATCACTGCAGCACTGACAGTGCACTCTCCGCCTGTATCACTGCAGCACTGACACTGCACCGTCCGTCTGTATAACTGCAGGACTGACACTGCACCGTCCGCATGTATAACTGCAGCACTGACACTGCACTCTCCGCCTGTATCACTGTAGCACTGACACTGCATCTCCGCCTGTATAACTGCAGCACTGACACTGCACTCTCCGCCTGTATAACCGCAGCACTGACACTGCACTCTCCGACTGTATAACTGCAGCACTGACA
The DNA here is from genome assembly GCF_020745735.1 of Hemiscyllium ocellatum. Taxonomy (NCBI): domain Eukaryota; kingdom Metazoa; phylum Chordata; class Chondrichthyes; order Orectolobiformes; family Hemiscylliidae; genus Hemiscyllium; species Hemiscyllium ocellatum. Next base: position 64,199 of record NW_026867718.1, on the reverse strand, counting down.
CTGCACTCTCCGCCTGTATAACCGCAGCACTGACACTGCACTCTCCGCCTGTATCACTGCAGCACTGACCATGCACCGTCCGTCTGTATCACTGCAGCACTGACACTGCACTCTCCGCCTGTATCACTGCAGCACTGACACTGCACCGTCCGTCTGTATAACTGCAGCACTGACACTGTACTCTCCGCCTGTATAACTGCAGCACTGACACTGCACTCTCCGCCTGTATAACCGCAGCACTGACACTGCACTCTCCGCCTGTATCACTGCAGCACTGACACTGCACCGTCCGTCTGTATAACTGCAGCACTGACACTGCACTCTCCGCCTGTGTCACTGCAGCACTGACACTGCACCGTCCGTCTGTATAACTGCAGCACTGACACTGCACTCTCCGCCTGTATAACTGCAGCACTGACACTGCACTCTCCGCCTGTATCACTGTAGCACTGACACTGCATCTCCGCCTGTATAACTGCAGCACTGACACTGCACTCTCCGCCTGTATAACTGCAGCACTGAAACTGCACTCTCCGCCTGTATAACTGCAGCACTGACACTGCACTCTCCGCCTGTATCACTGTAGCACTGACACTGCACCGTCCGTCTGTATAACTGCAGCACTGACACTGCACTCTCCGCCTGTATAACTGCAGCACTGACACTGCACTCTCCGCCTGTATCACTGTAGCACTGACACTGCACCCTCCGCCTGTATCACTGCAGCACTGACACTGCACCGTCCGTCTGTATAACTGCAGCACTGACACTGCACTCTCCGCCTGTATAACTGCAGCACTGACACTGCACTCTCCGCCTGTATCACTGTAGCACTGACACTGCATCTCCGCCTGTATAACTGCAGCACTGACACTGCACTCTCCGCCTGTATAACTGCAGCACTGACACTGCACTCTCCGCCTGTATAACCGCAGCACTGACACTGCACCGTCCGTCTGTATAACTGCAGCACTGACACTGCATCTCCGCCTGTATCACTGTAGCACTGACACTGCACTCTCTGCCTGTATCACTGTAGCACTGACACTGCACTCTCCGCCTGTATCACTGCAGCACTGACACTGCCCCGTCCGTCTGTATAACTGTAGCACTGATACTGCACTCTCCGCCTGTATAACTGTAGCACTGACACTGCACTCTCCGCCTGTATCACTGCAGTACTGACACTGCACCGTCCGTCTGTATAACTGCAGCACTGACACTGCACTCTCCGCCTGTATCACTGCAGCACTGACACTGCACCGTCCGTCTGTATAACTGCAGCACTGACACTGCACTCTCCGCCTGTATAACTGTAGCACTGACACTGCACTCTCCACATGCATAACTGTAGCACTGACACTGCACTCTCCGCCTGTATAACTGTAGCACTGACACTGCACTCTCCACATGCATAACTGTAGCACTGACACTGCACTCTCCGCCTGTATAACTGTAGCACTGACACTGACTCTCCGCCTGTATAACCACAGCACTGACACTGCACTCTCCGCCTGTATAACTGCAGCACTGACACTGCACCGTCCGTCTGTATAACTGCAGGTCTGACACTGCACTCTCCGCCTGTATCACTGTAGCACTGACACTGCACTCTCTGCCTGTATAACTGTAGCACTGACACTGCACTCTCCGCCTGTATAACTGTAGCACTGACACTGCACTCTCCGCCTGTATCACTGCAGCACTGACACTGCACCGTCCGTCTGTATAACTGCAGCACTGACACTGCATCTCCGCCTGTATCACTGTAGCACTGACACTGCACTCTCTGCCTGTATAACTGTAGCACTGACACTGCACTCTCCCCCTGTATCACTGCAGCACTGACACTGCACCGTCCGTCTGTATAACTGTAGCACTGACACTGCACACTCCGCCTGTATAACTGCAGCACTGACACTGACTCTCCGCCTGCATAACCCCAGCACTGACACTGCACTCTCCGCCTGTATCACTGCAGCACTGACACTGCACCGTCCGTCTGTATAACTGCAGCACTGACACTGCACTCTCCGCCTGTATCACTGCAGCACTGACACTGCACCGTCCGTCTGTATAACTGCAGCACTGACACTGCACTCTCCGCCTGTATAACTGTAGCACTGACACTGCACTCTCCACATGCATAACTGCAGGACTGACACTGCACTCTCCGCCTGTATAACTGCAGCACTGACACTGCACTCTCCGCCTGTATCACTGTAGCACTGACACTGCATCTCCGCCTGTATAACTGCAGCACTGACACTGCACTCTCCGCCTGTATAACCGCAGCACTGACACTGCACTCTCCGACTGTATAACTGCAGCACTGACACTGCACTCTCCGCCTGTATAACCGCAGCACTGACACTGCACTCTCCGCCTGTATCACTGCAGCACTGACACTGCACCGTCCGTCTGTATCACTGCAGCACTGACACTGCACTCTCCGCCTGTATCACTGCAGCACTGACACTGCACCGTCCGTCTGTATAACTGCAGCACTGACACTGTACTCTCCGCCTGTATAACTGCAGCACTGACACTGCACTCTCCGCCTGTATAACCGCAGCACTGACACTGCACTCTCCGCCTGTATCACTGCAGCACTGACACTGCACCGTCCGTCTGTATAACTGCAGCACTGACACTGCACTCTCCGCCTGTATCACTGCAGCACTGACACTGCACCGTCCGTCTGTATAACTGCAGCACTGACACTGCACTCTCCGCCTGTATAACTGCAGCACTGACACTGCACTCTCCGCCTGTATAACCGCAGCACTGACACTGCACTCTCCGCCTGTATAACCGCAGCACTGACACTGCACTCTCCGTCTGTATAACTGCAGGACTGACACTGCACTCTCCGCCTGTATCACTGCAGCACTGACACTGCACTCTCCGCGTGTATCACTGCAGCACTGACACTGCACTCCCCGCCTGTATAACTGCAGCACTGACACTGCACTCTCCGCCTGTATCACTGCAGCACTGACACTGCACCGTCCGTCTGTATAACTGCAGCACTGACACTGCACTCTCCGCCTGTATCACTGCAGCACTGACACTGCACACTCCGCCTGTATCACTGCAGCACTGACACTGCACAGTCCGTCTGTATAACTGCAGCACTGACACTGCACTCTCCGCCTGTATCACTGTAGCACTGACACTGCACTCTCCGCCTGTATCACTGCAGCACTGACACTGCACTCTCTGCCTGTATAACCACAGCACTGACACTGCACTCTCCGCCTGTATAACTGCAGCACTGACACTGCACTCTCCGCCTGTATAACCGCAGCACTGACACTGCACCCTCCGCCTGTATAACTTCAGCACTGACACTGCACTCTCCGCCTGTATAACTGCAGCACTGACACTGCACCGTCCGTTTGTATAACTGCAGCACTGACACTGCACTGTCCGTCTGTATAACTGCAGCACTGACACTGCACCGTCCGTTTGTATAACTGCAGCACTGACACTGCACAGTCCGTCTGTATAACTGCAGCACTGACACTGCACCGTCCGTCTGTATAACTGCAGCACTGACACTGCACCGTCCGTTTGTATAACCGCAGCACTGACACTGCACTCTCCGCCTGTATAACCACAGCACTGACACTGCACTCTCCGCCTGTATCACTGTAGCACTGACACTGCATCTCCGCCTGTATAACTGCAGCACTGACACTGCACTCTCCGCCTGTATAACTGCAGCACTGACACTGCACTCTCCGCCTGTATAACCGCAGCACTGACACTGCACCGTCCGTCTGTATAACTGCAGCACTGACACTGCATCTCCGCCTGTATCACTGTAGCACTGACACTGCACTCTCTGCCTGTATAATTGTAGCACTGACACTGCCCCGTCCGTCTGTATAACTGCAGCACTGACACTGCACTCTCCGCCTGTATAACTGTAGCACTGACACTGCACTCTCCGCCTGTATCACTGCAGTACTGACACTGCACTGTCCGTCTGTATAACTGCAGCACTGACACTGCACTCTCCGCCTGTATAACTTCAGCACTGACACTGCACTCTCCGCCTGTATAACTGCAGCACTGACACTGCACCGTCCGTTTGTATAACTGCAGCACTGACACTGCACTGTCCGTCTGTATAACTGCAGCACTGACACTGCACCGTCCGTTTGTATAACTGCAGCACTGACACTGCACCGTCCGTCTGTATAACTGCAGCACTGACACTGCACCGTCCGTCTGTATAACTGCAGCACTGACACTGCACCGTCCGTTTGTATAACCGCAGCACTGACACTGCACTCTCCGCCTGTATAACCACAGCACTGACACTGCACTCTCCGCCTGTATCACTGTAGCACTGACACTGCATCTCCGCCTGTATAACTGCAGCACTGACACTGCACTCTCCGCCTGTATAACTGCAGCACTGACACTGCACTCTCCGCCTGTATAACCGCAGCACTGACACTGCACCGTCCGTCTGTATAACTGCAGCACTGACACTGCATCTCCGCCTGTATCACTGTAGCACTGACACTGCACTCTCTGCCTGTATAATTGTAGCACTGACACTGCCCCGTCCGTCTGTATAACTGTAGCACTGATACTGCACTCTCCGCCTGTATAACTGTAGCACTGACACTGCACTCTCCGCCTGTATCACTGCAGTACTGACACTGCACTGTCCGTCTGTATAACTGCAGCACTGACACTGCACTCTCCGCCTGTATCACTGTAGCACTGACACTGCACCGTCCGTCTGTATTACTGCAGCACTGACACTGCACTCTCCGCCTGTATAACTGTAGCACTGACACTGCACTCTCCACATGCATAACTGTAGCACTGACACTGCACTCTCCGCCTGTATAACTGTAGCACTGACACTGCACTCTCCACATGCATAACTGTAGCACTGACACTGCACTCTCCGCCTGTATAACTGTAGCACTGACACTGACTCTCCGCCTGTATAACCACAGCACTGACACTGCACTCTCCGCCTGTATAACTGCAGCACTGACACTGCACTCTCCTCCTGTATAACTGCAGCACTGACACTGCACTCTCCGCCTGTATCACTGCAGCACTGACACTGCACCGTCCGTCTGTATAACTGCAGGTCTGACACTGCACTCTCCGCCTGTATCACTGTAGCACTGACACTGCACTCTCTGCCTGTATAACTGTAGCACTGACACTGCACTCTCCGCCTGTATAACTGTAGCACTGACACTGCACTCTCCGCCTGTATCACTGCAGCACTGACACTGCACCGTCCGTCTGTATAACTGCAGCACTGACACTGCATCTCCGCCTGTATCACTGTAGCACTGACACTGCACTCTCTGCCTGTATAACTGTAGCACTGACACTGCACTCTCCACCTGTATAACTGTAGCACTGACACTGCACTCTCCACCTGTATAACTGTAGCACTGACACTGCACTCTCCGCCTGTATCACTGCAGCACTGACACTGCACCGTCCGTCTGTATAACTGTAGCACTGATACTGCACTCTCCGCCTGTATAACTGGAGCACTGACACTGACTCTCCGCCTGCATAACGACAGCACTGACACTGCACTCTCCGCCTGTATAACTGCAGCACTGACACTGCACTCTCCGCCTGCATCACTGCAGCACTGACACTGCACTCTCCGCCTGTATCACTGCAGCACTGACACTGCACCGTCCGTCTGTATAACTGTAGCACTGACACTGCACACTCCGCCTGTATAACTGCAGCACTGACACTGACTCTCCGCCTGCATAACCACAGCACTGACACTGCACTCTCCGCCTGTATAACTGCAGCACTGACACTGCACTCTCCGCCTGTATCACTGTAGCACTGACACTGCACCGTCCGTCTGTATAACTGCAGCACTGACACTGCACTCTCCGCCTGTATAACTGCAGCACTGACACTGACTCTCCGCCTGCATAACCACAGCACTGACACTGCACTCTCCGCCTGTATAACTGCAGCACTGACACTGCACTCTCCGCCTGTATCACTGCAGCACTGACACTGCACCGTCCGTCTGTATAACTGCAGCACTGACACTGCACTCTCCGCCTGTATAACTGCAGCACTGACACTGCACTCTCCGCCTGTATCACTGTAGCACTGACACTGCATCTCCGCCTGTATAACTGCAGCACTGACACTGCACTCTCCGCCTGTATAACTGCAGCACTGACACTGCACTCTCCGCCTGTATAACCGCAGCACTGACACTGCACCGTCCGTCTGTATAACTGCAGCACTGACACTGCATCTCCGCCTGTATCACTGTAGCACTGACACTGCACTCTCTGCCTGTATAATTGTAGCACTGACACTGCCCCGTCCGTCTGTACAACTGTAGCACTGATACTGCACTCTCCGCCTGTATAACTGTAGCACTGACACTGCACTCTCCGCCTGTATCACTGCAGTACTGACACTGCACTGTCCGTCTGTATAACTGCAGCACTGACACTGCACTCTCCGCCTGTATCACAGTAGCACTGACACTGCACTCTCCACATGCATAACTGTAGCACTGACACTGCACTCTCCGCCTGTATAACTGTAGCACTGACACTGACTCTCCGCCTGTATAACCACAGCACTGACACTGCACTCTCCGCCTGTATAACTGCAGCACTGACACTGCACTCTCCGCCTGTATAACTGCAGCACTGACACTGCACTCTCCGCCTGTATCACTGCAGCACTGACACTGCACCGTCCGTCTGTATAACTGCAGGTCTGACACTGCACTCTCCGCCTGTATCACTGTAGCACTGACACTGCACTCTCCGCCTGTATAACTGTAGCACTGACACTGCACTCTCCGCCTGTATAACTGTAGCACTGACACTGCACTCTCCGCCTGTATCACTGCAGTACTGACACTGCACCGTCCGTCTGTATAACTGCAGCACTGACACTGCATCTCCGCCTGTATCACTGTAGCACTGACACTGCACTCTCTGCCTGTATAACTGTAGCACTGACACTGCACTCTCCACCTGTATAACTGTAGCACTGACACTGCACTCTCCGCCTGTATCACTGCAGCACTGACACTGCACCGTCCGTCTGTATAACTGTAGCACTGATACTGCACTCTCCGCCTGTATAACTGGAGCACTGACACTGACTCTCCGCCTGCATAACGACAGCACTGACACTGCACTCTCCGCCTGTATAACTGCAGCACTGACACTGCACTCTCCGCCTGCATAACTGTAGCACTGACACTGCACTCTCCGCCTGTATCACTGCAGCACTGACACTGCACCGTCCGTCTGTATAACTGGAGCACTGACACTGCACACTCCGCCTGTATAACTGCAGCACTGACACTGACTCTCCGCCTGCATAACCACAGCACTGACACTGCACTCTCCGCCTGTATAACTGCAGCACTGACACTGCACTCTCCGCCTGTATAACTGCAGCACTGACACTGCACTCTCCGACTGTATCACTGCAGTACTGACACTGCACCGTCCGTCTGTATAACTGCAGCACTGACACTGCACTCTCCGCCTGTATCACTGCAGCACTGACACTGCACCGTCCGTCTGTATAACTGCAGCACTGACACTGCACTCTCCGCCTGTATAACTGAAGCACTGACACTGCACTCTCCACATGCATAACTGTAGCACTGACACTGCACTCTCCGCCTGTATAACTGTAGCACTGACACTGCACTCTCCGCCTGTATCACTGCAGCACTGACAGTGCACTCTCCGCCTGTATCACTGCAGCACTGACACTGCACCGTCCGTCTGTATAACTGCAGGACTGACACTGCACCGTCCGCATGTATAACTGCAGCACTGACACTGCACTCTCCGCCTGTATCACTGTAGCACTGACACTGCATCTCCGCCTGTATAACTGCAGCACTGACACTGCACTCTCCGCCTGTATAACCGCAGCACTGACACTGCACTCTCCGACTGTATAACTGCAGCACTGACACTGCACTCTCCGCCTGTATAACCGCAGCACTGACACTGCACTCTCCGCCTGTATCACTGCAGCACTGACACTGCACCGTCCGTCTGTATCACTGCAGCACTGACACTGCACTCTCCGCCTGTATCACTGCAGCACTGACACTGCACTCTCCGCCTGTATCACTGCAGCACTGACACTGCACCGTCCGTCTGTATAACTGCAGCACTGACACTGTACTCTCCGCCTGTATAACTGCAGCACTGACACTGCACTCTCCGCCTGTATAACCGCAGCACTGACACTGCACTCTCCGCCTGTATCACTGCAGCACTGACACTGCACCGTCCGTCTGTATAACTGCAGCACTGACACTGCACTCTCCGCCTGTGTCACTGCAGCACTGACACTGCACCGTCCGTCTGTATAACTGCAGCACTGACACTGCACTCTCCGCCTGTATAACTGCAGCACTGACACTGCACTCTCCGCCTGTATCACTGTAGCACTGACACTGCATCTCCGCCTGTATAACTGCAGCACTGACACTGCACTCTCCGCCTGTATAACTGCAGCACTGACACTGCACTCTCCGCCTGTATAACTGCAGCACTGACACTGCACTCTCCGCCTGTATAACTGCAGCACTGACACTGCACTCTCCGCCTGTATCACTGTAGCACTGACACTGCACCGTCCGTCTGTATAACTGCAGCACTGACACTGCACTCTCCGCCTGTATAACTGCAGCACTGACACTGCACTCTCCGCCTGTATCACTGTAGCACTGACACTGCACCCTCCGCCTGTATCACTGCAGCACTGACACTGCACCGTCCGTCTGTATAACTGCAGCACTGACACTGCACTCTCCGCCTGTATAACTGCAGCACTGACACTGCACTCTCCGCCTGTATCACTGTAGCACTGACACTGCATCTCCGCCTGTATAACTGCAGCACTGACACTGCACTCTCCGCCTGTATAACTGCAGCACTGACACTGCACTCTCCGCCTGTATAACCGCAGCACTGACACTGCACCGTCCGTCTGTATAACTGCAGCACTGACACTGCATCTCCGCCTGTATCACTGTAGCACTGACACTGCACTCTCTGCCTGTATCACTGTAGCACTGACACTGCACTCTCCGCCTGTATCACTGCAGCACTGACACTGCCCCGTCCGTCTGTATAACTGTAGCACTGATACTGCACTCTCCGCCTGTATAACTGTAGCACTGACACTGCACTCTCCGCCTGTATCACTGCAGTACTGACACTGCACCGTCCGTCTGTATAACTGCAGCACTGACACTGCACTCTCCGCCTGTATCACTGCAGCACTGACACTGCACCGTCCGTCTGTATAACTGCAGCACTGACACTGCACTCTCCGCCTGTATAACTGTAGCACTGACACTGCACTCTCCACATGCATAACTGTAGCACTGACACTGCACTCTCCGCCTGTATAACTGTAGCACTGACACTGCACTCTCCACATGCATAACTGTAGCACTGACACTGCACTCTCCGCCTGTATAACTGTAGCACTGACACTGACTCTCCGCCTGTATAACCACAGCACTGACACTGCACTCTCCGCCTGTATAACTGCAGCACTGACACTGCACTCTCCGCCTGTATAACTGCAGCACTGACACTGCACTCTCCGCCTGTATCACTGCAGCACTGACACTGCACCGTCCGTCTGTATAACTGCAGGTCTGACACTGCACTCTCCGCCTGTATCACTGTAGCACTGACACTGCACACTCTGCCTGTATAACTGTAGCACTGACACTGCACTCTCCGCCTGTATAACTGTAGCACTGACACTGCACTCTCCGCCTGTATCACTGCAGCACTGACACTGCACCGTCCGTCTGTATAACTGCAGCACTGACACTGCATCTCCGCCTGTATCACTGTAGCACTGACACTGCACTCTCTGCCTGTATAACTGTAGCACTGACACTGCACTCTCCACCTGTATCACTGCAGCACTGACACTGCACCGTCCGTCTGTATAACTGTAGCACTGACACTGCACACTCCGCCTGTATAACTGCAGCACTGACACTGACTCTCCGCCTGCATAACCACAGCACTGACACTGCACTCTCCGCCTGTATCACTGCAGCACTGACACTGCACCGTCCGTCTGTATAACTGCAGCACTGACACTTCACTCTCCGCCTGTATCACTGCAGCACTGACACTGCACCGTCCGTCTGTATAACTGCAGCACTGACACTGCACTCTCCGCCTGTATAACTGTAGCACTGACACTGCACTCTCCACATGCATAACTGCAGGACTGACACTGCACCGTCCGCCTGTATAACTGCAGCACTGACACTGCACTCTCCGCCTGTATCACTGTAGCACTGACACTGCATCTCCGCCTGTATAACTGCAGCACTGACACTGCACTCTCCGCCTGTATAACCGCAGCACTGACACTGCACTCTCCGACTGTATAACTGCAGCACTGACACTGCACTCTCCGCCTGTATAACCGCAGCACTGACACTGCACTCTCCGCCTGTATCACTGCAGCACTGACACTGCACCGTCCGTCTGTATCACTGCAGCACTGACACTGCACTCTCCGCCTGTATCACTGCAGCACTGACACTGCACCGTCCGTCTGTATAACTGCAGCACTGACACTGTACTCTCCGCCTGTATAACTGCAGCACTGACACTGCACTCTCCGCCTGTATAACCGCAGCACTGACACTGCACTCTCCGCCTGTATCACTGCAGCACTGACACTGCACCGTCCGTCTGTATAACTGCAGCACTGACACTGCACTCTCCGCCTGTATCACTGCAGCACTGACACTGCACCGTCCGTCTGTATAACTGCAGCACTGACACTGCACTCTCCGCCTGTATAACTGCAGCACTGACACTGCACTCTCCGCCTGTATAACCGCAGCACTGACACTGCACTCTCCGCCTGTATAACCGCAGCACTGACACTGCACTCTCCGTCTGTATCACTGCAGGACTGACACTGCACTCTCCGCCTGTATCACTGCAGCACTGACACTGCACTCTCCGCGTGTATCACTGCAGCACTGACACTGCACTCCCCGCCTGTATAACTGCAGCACTGACACTGCACTCTCCGCCTGTATCACTGCAGCACTGACACTGCACCGTCCGTCTGTATAACTGCAGCACTGACACTGCACTCTCCGCCTGTATCACTGCAGCACTGACACTGCACACTCCGCCTGTATCACTGCAGCACTGACACTGCACCGTCCGTCTGTATAACTGCAGCACTGACACTGCACACTCCGCCTGTATCACTGTAGCACTGACACTGCACTCTCCGCCTGTATCACTGCAGCACTGACACTGCACTCTCTGCCTGTATAACCACAGCACTGACACTGCACTCTCCGCCTGTATAACTGCAGCACTGACACTGCACTCTCCGCCTGTATAACCGCAGCACTGACACTGCACCCTCCGCCTGTATAACTTCAGCACTGACACTGCACTCTCCGCCTGTATAACTGCAGCACTGACACTGCACCGTCCGTTTGTATAACTGCAGCACTGACACTGCACTGTCCGTCTGTATAACTGCAGCACTGACACTGCACCGTCCGTTTGTATAACTGCAGCACTGACACTGCACCGTCCGTCTGTATAACTGCAGCACTGACACTGCACCGTCCGTCTGTATAACTGCAGCACTGACACTGCACCGTCCGTTTGTATAACCGCAGCACTGACACTGCACTCTCCGCCTGTATAACCACAGCACTGACACTGCACTCTCCGCCTGTATAACTGCAGCACTGACACTGCACTCTCCGCCTGTATAACCGCAGCACTGACACTGCACTCTCCGCCTGTATAACTGCAGGACTGACACTGCACTCTCCGCCTGTATCACTGCAGGACTGACACTGCACTCTCCGCCTGTATCACTGCAGCATTGACACTGCACCGTCCGTCTGTATCACTGTAGCACTGACACTGCACTCTCCGCCTGTAAAACCGCAGCACTGACACTGCACCCTCCGCCTGTATAACTTCAGCACTGACACTGCACTCTCCGCCTGTATAACTGCAGCACTGACACTGCACCGTCCGTTTGTATAACTGCAGCACTGACACTGCACTGTCCGTCTGTATAACTGCAGCACTGACACTGCACCGTCCGTTTGTATAACTGCAGCACTGACACTGCACCGTCCGTCTGTATAACTGCAGCACTGACACTGCACCGTCCGTTTGTATAACTGCAGCACTGACACTGCACCGTCCGTCTGTATAACTGCAGCACTGACACTGCACCGTCCGTTTGTATAACCGCAGCACTGACACTGCACTCTCCGCCTGTATAACCACAGCACTGACACTGCACTCTCCGCCTGTATAACTGCAGCACTGACACTGCACTCTCCGCCTGTATAACCGCAGCACTGACACTGCACTCTCCGCCTGTATAACTGCAGGACTGACACTGCACTCTCCGCCTGTATCACTGCAGGACTGACACTGCACTCTCCGCCTGTATCACTGCAGCATTGACACTGCACCGTCCGTCTGTATCACTGTAGCACTGACACTGCACTCTCCGCCTGTAAAACCGTAGCACTGACACTGCACTCTCTGCCTGTATAACCACAGCACTGACACTGCACTCTCCGCCTGTATAACTGCAGGACTGACACTGCACCGTCCGTCTGTATAACTGCAGCACTGACACTGCACCCTCCGCCTGTATAACTGCAGCACTGACACCGCACTCTCCGCCTGTATAACTGCAGGACTGACACTGCACTCTCCGCCTGTATCACTGCAGGACTGACACTGCACTCTCCGCCTGTATAACTGCAGCACTGACACTGCACTCTCCGCCTGTTTAACTGCAGCACTGACACTGCCCCGTCCGTCTGTATAACCGCAGCACTGACACTGCACTCTCCGCCTGTATCACTGCAGCACTGACACGGCACCGTCCGTCTGTATCACTGCAGCACTGACACTGCACCCTCCGCCTGTATAACTGCAGCACTGACACCGCACTCTCCGCCTGTATAACTGCAGCACTGACACCGCACTCTCCGTCTGTATAACTGCAGGACTGACACTGCACTCTCCGCCTGTATCACTGCAGGACTGACACTGCACTCTCCGCCTGTATCACTGCAGCACTGACACTGCACTCTCCGCCTGTTTAACTGCAGCACTGACACTGCACCGCCCGCCTGTATAACTGCAGCACTGACACTGCACTCTCCGCCTGTATCACTGCAGCACTGACACTGCACCGTCCGTCGGTATAACTGCAGCACTGACACTGCACTCTCCGCCTGTATAACTGCAGCACTGACACTGCACTCTCCGCCTGTATCACTGCAGCACTGACACTGCACCGTCCGTCTGTATCACTGCAGCACTGACACTGCACTCTCCGCCTGTTTAACTGCAGCACTGACACTGCACCGTCCGTCTGTATAACCGCAGCACTGACACTGCACTCTCCGCTTGTATCACTGCAGCACTGACACGGCACCGTCCGTCTGTATAACTGCAGCACTGACACTGCACTCTCCGCCTGTATCACTGCAGCACTGACACTGCACCGTCCGTCTGTATAACTGCAGCACTGACACTGCACTCTCCGCCTGTATAACTGTAGCACTGACACTGCACTCTCCGCCTGCATAACTGTAGCACTGACACTGCACTCTCCGCCTGTATAACTGTAGCACTGACACTGTACTCTCCGCCTGTATAACTGTAGCACTGACACTGCACTCTCCACCTGTATCACTGCAGCACTGACACTGCAGCACTGACACTGCACCATCCGTCTGTATCACTGCAGCACTGACACTGCACCATCCGTCTGTATAACTGCAGCACTGACACTGCACCATCCGTCTGTATAACTGCAGCACTGACACTGCACCATCCGTCTGTATAACTGCAGCACTGACACTGCACCATCCGTCTGTATAACTGCAGCACTGACACTGCACTCTCCGCCTGTATAACTGTAGAACTGACACTGCACTCTCCGCCTGTATCACTGCAGCACTGACACTGCACCGTCCGTCTGTATAACCGCAGCACTGACACTGCACTCTCCGTCTGTATAACTGCAGCACTGACACTGCACTCTCCGCCTTTATCACTGCAGCACTGACACTGCACTCTCCGCCTGCATAACTGTAGCACTGACACTGCACTCTCCGCCTGTATAACTGTAGCACTGACACTGTACTCTCCGCCTGTATAACTGTAGCACTGACACTGCACTCTCCACCTGTATCACTGCAGCACTGACACTGCAGCACTGACACTGCACCATCCGTCTGTATCACTGCAGCACTGACACTGCACCATCCGTCTGTATAACTGCAGCACTGACACTGCACCATCCGTCTGTATAACTGCAGCACTGACACTGCACCATCCGTCTGTATAACTGCAGCACTGACACTGCACCATCCGTCTGTATAACTGCAGCACTGACACTGCACTCTCCGCCTGTATAACTGTAGAACTGACACTGCACTCTCCGCCTGTATCACTGCAGCACTGACACTGCACCGTCCGTCTGTATAACCGCAGCACTGACACTGCACTCTCCGTCTGTATAACTGCAGCACTGACACTGCACTCTCCGCCTTTATCACTGCAGCACTGACACTGCACCGTCCGTCTGTATAACCGCAGCACTGACACTGCACTCTCCGTCTGTATAACTGCAGCACTGACACTGCACTCTCCGCCTTTATCACTGCAGCACTGACACTGCACTCTCCGCCTGTATCACTGCAGCACTGACACTGCACCGTCCGTCTGTATAACTGCAGCACTGACACTGCACTCTCCGCCTGTATAACTGCAGCACTGACACTGCACTCTCCGCCTGTATCACTGTAGCACTGACACTGCATCTCCGCCTGTATAACTGCAGCACTGACACTGCACTCTCCGCCTGTATCACTGCAGCACTGACACTGCACTCTCCGCCTGTATAACTGCAGCACTGACACTGCACCCTCCGCCTGTATCACTGTAGCACTGACACTGCACCGTCCGTCTGTATAACTGCAGCACTGACACTGCACTCTCCGCCTGTATAACTGCAGCACTGACACTGCACTCTCCGCCTGTATCACTGTAGCACTGACACTGCACCCTCCGCCTGTATCACTGCAGCACTGACACTGCACCGTCCGTCTGTATAACTGCAGCACTGACACTGCACTCTCCGCCTGTATAACTGCAGCACTGACACTGCACTCTCCGCCTGTATCACTGTAGCACTGACACTGCATCTCCGCCTGTATAACTGCAGCACTGACACTGCACTCTCCGCCTGTATAACTGCAGCACTGACACTGCACTCTCCGCCTGTATAACCGCATCACTGACACTGCACCGTCCGTCTGTATAACTGCAGCACTGACACTGCATCTCCGCCTGTATCACTGTAGCACTGACACTGCACTCTCTGCTTGTATAACTGTAGCACTGACACTGCACTCTCCGCCTGTATCACTGCAGCACTGACACTGCCCCGTCCGTCTGTATAACTGTAGCACTGACACTGCACTCTCCGCCTGTATAACTGTAGCACTGACACTGCACTCTCCGCCTGTATCACTGCAGTACTGACACTGCACTCTCCGCCTGTATAACTGTAGCACTGACACTGCACTCTCCACATGCATAACTGTAGCACTGACACTGCACTCTCCGCCTGTATAACTGTAGCACTGACACTGCACTCTCCACATGCATAACTGTAGCACTGACACTGCACTCTCCGCCTGTATAACTGTAGCACTGACACTGACTCTCCGCCTGTATAACCACAGCACTGACACTGCACTCTCCGCCTGTATAACTGCAGCACTGACACTGCACTCTCCGCCTGTATAACTGCAGCACTGACACTGCACTCTCCGCCTGTATCACTGCAGCACTGACACTGCACCGTCCCTCTGTATAACTGCAGGTCTGACACTGCACTCTCCGCCTGTATCACTTTAGCACTGACACTGCACTCTCTGCCTGTATAACTGTAGCACTGACACTGCACTCTCCGCCTGTATAACTGTAGCACTGACACTGCACTCTCCGCCTGTATCACTGCAGCACTGACACTGCACCGTCCGTCTGTATAACTGCAGCACTGACACTGCATCTCCGCCTGTATCACTGTAGCACTGACACTGCACTCTCTGCCTGTATAACTGTAGCACTGACACTGCACTCTCCACCTGTATAACTGTAGCACTGACACTGCACTCTCCGCCTGTATCACTGCAGCACTGACACTGCACCGTCCGTCTGTATAACTGTAGCACTGATACTGCACTCTCCGCCTGTATAACTGGAGCACTGACACTGACTCTCCGCCTGCATAACCACAGCACTGACACTGCACTCTCCGCCTGTATAACTGCAGCACTGACACTGCACTCTCCGCCTGTATCACTGCAGCACTGACACTGCACTCTCCGCCTGTATCACTGCAGCACTGACACTGCACCGTCCGTCTGTATAACTGTAGCACTGACACTGCACACTCCGCCTGTATAACTGCAGCACTGACACTGACTCTCCGCCTGCATAACCACAGCACTGACACTGCACTCTCCGCCTGTATAACTGCAGCACTGACACTGCACTCTCCGCCTGTATATCTGCAGCACTGACACTGCACTCTCCGCCTGTATCACTGCAGTACTGACACTGCACCGTCCGTCTGTATAACTGCAGCACTGACACTGCACTCTCCGCCTGTATAACTGTAGCACTGACACTGCACTCTCCACATGCATAACTGTTGCACTGACACTGCACTCTCCGCCTGTATAACTGTAGCACTGACACTGCACTCTCCGCCTGTATCACTGCAGCACTGACACTGCACTCTCCGCCTGTATCACTGTAGCACTGACACTGCATCTCCGCCTGTATAACTGCAGCACTGACACTGCACTCTCCGCCTGTATAACCGCAGCACTGACACTGCACTCTCCGACTGTATAACCGCAGCACTGACACTGCACTCTCCGCCTGTATAACCGCAGCACTGACACTGCACTCTCCGTCTGTATCACTGCAGCACTGACACTGCACTCTCCGCCTGTATCACTGCAGCACTGACACTGCACCGTCCGTCTGTATAACTGCAGCACTGACACTGCACTCTCCGCCTGTATAACCGCAGCACTGACACTGCACTCTCCGCCTGTATCACTGCAGCACTGACACTGCACCGTCCGTCTGTATAACTGCAGCACTGACACTGCACTCTCCGCCTGTATCACTGCAGCACTGACACTGCACCGTCCGTCTGTATAACTGCAGCACTGACACTGCACTCTCCGCCTGTATAACTGCAGCACTGACACTGCACTCTCCACCTGTATAACCGCAGCACTGACACTGCACTCTCCGCCTGTATAACCGCAGCACTGACACTGCACTCTCCGCCTGTATAACCGCAGCACTGACACTGCACTCTCCGCCTTTATCACTGCAGCACTGACACTGCACTCTCCGCCTGTATCACTGCAGCACTGACACTGCACTCTCCGCCTGTATCACTGCAGCACTGACACTGCACCGTCCGTCTGTATAACTGCAGGACTGACACTGCACCGTCCGCCTGTATAACTGCAGCACCGACACTGCACTCTCCGCCTGTATCACTGCAGCACTGACACTGCACTCTCCGCCTGTATCACTGCAGCACTGACACTGCACCGTCCGTCTGTATAACTGCAGCACTGACACTGCACTCCCCGTCTGTATAACTGCAGCACTGACACTGCACTCTCCGCCTGTATCACTGCAGCACTGACACTGCACCGTCCGTCTGTATAACTGCAGCACTGACACTGCACCCTCCGCCTGTATCACTACAGCACTGACACTGCACTCTCCGCCTGTATCACTGCAGCACTGACACTGCACCGTCCGTCTGTATAACTGCAGCACTGACACTGCACTCTCCGCCTGTATAACTGTAGCACTGACACTGCACTCTCCGCCTGTATAACCACTGGCACTGCACTCTCTGCCTGTATAACCACAGCACTGACACTGCACTCTCCGCCTGTATAACTGCAGCACTGACACTGCACTCTCCGCCTGTATAACCGCAGCACTGACACTGCACCCTCCGCCTGTATAACTTCAGCACTGACACTGCACTCTCCGCCTGTATAACTGCAGCACTGACACTGCACCGTCCGTTTGTATAACTGCAGCACTGACACTGCACTGTCCGTCTGTATAACTGCAGCACTGACACTGCACCGTCCGTTTGTATAACTGCAGCACTGACACTGCACCGTCCGTCTGTATAACTGCAGCACTGACACTGCACCGTCCGTCTGTATAACTGCAGCACTGACACTGCACCGTCCGTTTGTATAACTGCAGCACTAACACTGCACTCTCCGCCTGTATCACTGCAGCACTGACACTGCACCGTCCGTCTGTATAACTGCAGCACTGACACTGCACCGTCCGTCTGTATAACTGCAGCACTGACACTGCACTCTCCGCCTGTATAACTGCAGCACTGACACTGCACCGTCCGTTTGTATAACTGCAGCACTGACACTGCACTGTCCGTCTGTATAACTGCAGCACTGACACTGCACCGTCCGTTTGTATAACTGCAGCACTGACACTGCACTGTCCGTCTGTATAACTGCAGCACTGACACTGCAATCTCCGCCTGTATCACTGCAGCACTGACACTGCACCGTCCGCCTGTATAACTGCAGCACTGACACCGCACCATCCGCCTGTATCACTGCAGCACTGACACTGCACCGTCCGTCTGTATAACTGCAGCACTGACACTGCACTCTCCGCCTGTATCACTGCAGCACTGACACTGCACTCTCCGCCTGTATCACTGCAGCACTGACACTGCACTCTCCGCCTGTATAACTGCAGAACTGACACTGCACTCTCCGCCTGTATCACTGCAGCACTGTTGCTTCTCGCTCCGCCTGTAATGTTCCCCCTCCCACCATGTTCTCTCTGCCTGTATTGCGTCCTGTCTGCTGGTAGTGCTACCCCCCCACCCCCTCTTTCCCTGGCTGCAGCATTCCCACTGGACGCTCTCTGCCTGTAGCGTGACTCCCTGGCCCCCCTCCCTCTGTAGTGCAGCCCAGCCCACCGCCTCTGCCTGTAGCGCTCCCCGCTGACCTGTTTCCGCCTGTAGCGCTGTGCGGCGCGCTGTCTTTGGCTGCGTGATACAATTCCCCAACCTGTCACCGCTTCCCGGCCCGAACACCCGCCCCAGCGACTGTGTAGGAATTCACTCACCGTTGCCGTGGCGACGTCTGGTCCCCTCCTCCATGGCCGTTGACAGGGCGGCTGTAGTACAGGATGACCGGGGCCCTTCTGGCGCCGAGCGGGTTCAAGGGCGCGTTGGCACCTCCCAGGCGGGCCGTCTCTGTCAGGGGTGTGGGGAAGGAGTCACGTCAACCGTCACGTGGCCCCCACTCGCTCCGGTCGGGGCAGGGGGTGGGGCGGACCTGGGGGGGCACGGGAGTGGGCTGAACGACCCGCCCACCTTCCCTCACCACACCCCCCCAACCCCCACCCCTCGCTCCGCCATTGTCCTGGATCACGGCCTGTCCTGTCTCCTCTCCCCCACCATCGCCACCATCCCCAAACCTGACCTTTCACCTTTCGGCACCTCTCTCAGGATCCTTCCCCCCCCCCCCCCACACACACACCCCTCCCCTCCATCTCGGGCCTTCCCTGTTGGCATCGCGGGCCTACCCCGGGAGTGCATCCCATCCACCCCCTACCCACACCCCACCCACATCCCGGGACCCCAGTCTGATCTCTGGAGACTGTTCGGTCACGGGGCAGAGGTGGGTCGGTTCCACTCCTCCCCGTTTCGCCCGGTCCCCCCCGTGGCAAAAGCTCCACCTCCCAGGCCTCGGGCCTACACTCCAGCGCTCCAGGCCTCAGACACAATCTCTCCCAGTCCCCAGAGGGTAACATCCTGGTAAATCCCTCCCAGTCCCAAAGGGTAACATCCTGGTAAATCTCTCCCAGTCCCCAAAGGGTAACATCCTGGTAAATCTCTCCCAGTCCCAAAGGGTAACATCCTGGTAAATCTCTCCCAGCCCCAAAGGGTAACATCCTGGTAAATCTCTCCCAGTCCCCAAAGGGTAACATCCTGGTAAATCCCTCCCAGTCCCCAAAGGGTAACATCCTGGTAAATCCCTCCCAGCCCCCAAAGGGTAACATCCTGGTAAATCTCTCCCAGCCCCAAAGGGTAACATCCTGGTAAATCTCTCCCAGTCCCCAAAGGGTAACATCCTGGTAAATCCCTCCCAGCCCCCAAAGGGTAACATCCTGGTAAATCCCTCCCAGTCCCCAAAGGGTAACATCCTGGTAAATCTCTCCCAGTCCCCAAAGGGTAACATCCTGGTAAATCTCTCCCAGCCCCAAAGGGTAACATCCTGGTAAATCTCTCCCAGTCCCCAAAGGGTAACATCCTGGTAAATCCCTCCCAGTCCCCAAAGGGTAACATCCTGGTAAATCCCTCCCAGCCCCCCCTCTCTCTCGTGATCTCATCTCCCTCCTGTCATGGGGAATACTTCCCATAATCCTCTAGGTGTGCCCTCTCCCGCTCTGAAACTCTCGGCCAATCATGGCACGTGTCACCCCGGCCCTGCTTTACCCACCGTCAGGGTGGGCGTGCACAGCATGATCCCACAGGAGAGCGGTCACTGATAGGACAGCTTCCTTCCCAGAGTCCATTCCCGATTCCTACTAGCCCAGAGCGGCGGTGGAGTGGGGGAGGGGTGGCTTACCTCTGAGGATGTCTTGTGGGCCTAGCGAGAGGCCGGTGTGTTTGAAGGCGAGGAGCCCCTGGTGGTGGCCCAGGTGAAGTACAGGTTGGCAGTGGGACTGGGTCAGGGGCAGGAACCGCACTTGGTAGCCACTGGGGGGCACCTGCTAGGGGGAGGCAAGAGAGTAAGCCAATCAGATGCTCTCGAGAGGTTTTGGGGGGGAACTGGGGAGATGGAGGGAGGGGGGGGAGATGGAGGGAGGGGGGGGAGATGGAGGGAGGGGGGGGAGATGGAGGGAGGGGGGGGAGATGGAGGGAGGGGGGGGAGATGGAGGGAGGGGGGGGAGATGGAGGGAGGGGGGGGAGATGGAGGGAGGGGGGGGAGATGGAGGGAGGGGGGGGAGATGGAGGGAGGGGGGGAGATGGAGGGAGGGGGGGGAGATGGAGGGAGGGGGGGGAGATGGAGGGAGGGGGGGAGATGGAGGGAGGGGGGGGAGATGGAGGGAGGGGGGGGAGATGGAGGGAGGGGGGGGAGATGGAGGGAGGGGGGGAGATGGAGGGAGGGGGGGGAGATGGAGGGAGGGGGGGAGATGGAGGGAGGGGGGGGAGATGGAGGGAGGGGGGGGAGATGGAGGGAGGGGGGGGAGATGGAGGGAGGGGGGGGAGATGGAGGGAGGGGGGGAGATGGAGGGAGGGGGGGGAGATGGAGGGAGGGGGGGAGATGGAGGGAGGGGGGAGATGGAGGGAGGGGGGGAGATGGATGGAGGGAGGGGGGGAGATGGAGGGGGGGAGATGGAGGGAGGGGGGGAGATGGAGGGGGGGGGGGAGATGGAGGGGGGGGAGATGGAGGGAGGGGAGGGAGAGGAGGGGAGGGAGAGGAGGGGAGGGAGAGGAGGAGAGGGAGAGGAGGGGAGGGAGAGGAGGGGAGGGAGAGGAGGGGAGGGAGAGGAGGGGAGGGAGAAGTGGAGGGCGAGGGGAGGGTGAGAGAGGGGAGGGAGAGAGGGGAGCGGAGGGGAGAGGAGGGAGAGGGGAGGGGAGGGGAGGGGAGGGGAGGGGGGGGGGGGGGAGGGGAGGGGAGGGGAGGGGAGGGGGGAGGGAGAGGAGGGAGGGAGAGGGGGGAGGGAGAGGGGGAGGGAGGGGAGGGGAGGGAGGGTAGGGCGAGAGAGGGGAGGGGAGGGAGGGGAGGGGAGGGAGGGGAGGGGAGGGGAGGGGAGGGAGGGGGGGGAGGGGAGGGGAGGGAGGGGGGGGGAGGGGAGGGAGGGGGGGGAGGGGAGGGGAGGGAGGGGGGGGAGGGGAGGGGAGGGGAGGGAGGGGAGGGAGGGGGGGGAGGGGAGGGGAGGGAGGGGGGGGGAGGGGAGGGGGGGGGGAGGGGAGGGGAGGGAGAGGGGGGAGGGAGGTGAGGGGGAGGGAGGTGAGGGAGAGGGAGGGGGAGGGAGAGGGAGGTGAGGGGGAGAGGGGGGGAGGGGGGGAGAGGGGGGGAGGGGGAGGGGGAGAGAGTGGAGGGAGGGAGGGGGAGAATGGAGGGAGGGAGGGGGAGAATGGAGGGGGAGAAAGAAGGGGGAGAGAATGGAGGGGGAGAGAGTGGAGGAAGGGAGGGAGAGAGGGAGGGGGAGAGAGTGGAGGGAGGGAGGGGGGGGGAGGGGAGGGAGGGAGGGGGGGGTGGGGAGAGGGAGGGAGAGGAGAGGGTGATGGAAGGATGGAGGAGGTGAGAGGGAAATGAGGAAGATGAAGGAGGAGAATGGAGGGAGATGGAGGGAGAGGGAGGGAGAGGGAGTGGAGGGTGAGAGAGGGAGGGGTTGGAGGGAAAGCGAGGTGGGGGGGTTGAGGGAGAGAGAGAGAGAGAGAGAGGGAGGGGGAGGGGAGTGGAGGGAGAGGGAGGGGAGATGAAGGGAAATGGAGGGAGAGGGAGGGGAGTGGAGGGAGAGGGAGGGAGGGGAGATGAAGGGAAATGGAAGGAGAGGGAGGGGAGTGGAGGAAGTTAGGGTGGAGGGAGACGAGGGACAGAAAAGGGAAGGGGTGGAGGGGAATGGAGGGAGTTTGAGTGGGAAAGGTTGGAGGGAGAAAAGAGGTTTTAAATTGAGTGACTGCGGAGGGAAATGGAGGGCGAGGGGGAGAGAGTCAACCCAGGTGATTGGGAGCCATTTTGAGTAGGGGAGGAGGGGGTGTGGGGCCCTGCAGCACCACCGCTGGCGGGAGGGTGGAATTACACCGTGACACGTTGACATAGGAATTGGTGACAGTGATGGGGGTGGGGTTGTAGGGGGGTGGGGGTGATGGCGATGGGGGTGTAGGGGGGTGATGGTGATGGCGATGGGGGTGTAGGGGGATGATGGTGATGGGGTGGGGGTGTAGGGTGATGATGGTGATGGGGTGGGGGTTTGGGGTGTGATGGGGTGGGGTGTAGGGGGGGTGATAGTGATGGGGGTGGGGGTGTAGGGGGGTGGGGGTGACGGTGAAGGGGGGTGGGGGGTGATGGGTTGGGGGTGTAGGGGGTGGGGGGGTAATGGGGTGGGGGTGATGGGGGTGGGGGTGTGGGGGGTAGGGGGCGGGGGTTTGGGGGGTGACGGGGATGGGGGTGGGGGTGTAGGGGGGTGGGGGGGTGTAGGGGGTGTAGGGGGGTGGGGGTGATGTGTTGGGGGTGTAGGGTGTGGGGGTAATGGGGGTGGGGGTGTAGGGGGTGATGGGGGGTGGGGGTGTAGGGGGGTGATGGTGATGGGAGTGGGGGTGTGGGGGGGGTGGGGGTGTGAAGTGTGGAGTGTGGGGGGTGGGGGTGATGGGGGTAATGGTGATGGGGGTGGGAGTGTAGGGGGATGGGGGTGTAGGGGGGTGATGATGATGGGGGTGGGGGGGTGGGGGTGTAGGGGGGTGGGGGTGATGGGGGTGGGGGTGTGGGGGGTGGGGGTGTAGGGGATGGGGTGTAGGGGGGTGATGGTGATGGGGGTGGGGGGGTGGGGGTGATGGGGGTGGGGGTGTGTGGGGGGTGGGGGTGTAGGGGATGGGGTGTAGGGGGGTGATGGTGATGGGGATGGGGGTGTAGGGTGGGGGGTGGGGGTGTAGGGGGATGGGGGTGTAGGGGGGTGGGGGTGTGGGGGGTGGGGGTGTAGGGGATGGGGTGTAGGGGGGTGATGGTGATGGGGATGGGGGTGTAGGGGAGTTGGGGGGGGTGGGTGGGAAGTACCTGCTGGTCCCTGCTGGGGGCCTTGAGCCCACTGCCCGGCCTGCCCTCCTCGCTCTGCGCTGTGCTGCTGTTCCCGGCTCCAGTCATCCTCTCTCTGAAACAGCGACACCGTTAACTCCCAGAGACACCAGACTCCAGGCCCCACACTACCCTCTGGCTGAACACATCCTCAACCCTCCCTCCCTCCCTCCAAACGTCCTGCCACCTCCCACCGCCCCTCCCCCTCAGTCATCAACCCCTCCATCGAGGGGATGGGGAAGCTTCCTTCCCGTCTCCCCGATCGATGTCCCCCACCGCTCTCTCCCTCTCAATCATGTCCCCCTCTCAATCTCCCTCCACTCCCAGAGAAACTACCCCAGTCTGTCCCAATCCCTCTCCATCACGGAAACACCCCAGAGGGTAACATCCTGGTAAATCTCTCCCAGCCCCCAAAGGGTAACATCCTGGTAAATCTCTCCCAGCCCCAAAGGGTAACATCCTGGTAAATACACAAGGTCTTTTCCCCCTGGGGTGGGGAAGCCCAGAACTAGAGGGGGGTAGGTTTAAGGTGAGAGGGGGGGAAAGGGACCTGAGGGGTAACTTTTCCCCCCAGAGGGTGGTGCGTGTGTGGAACGAGCTGCCAGAGGAAGTGGTGGGGGCTGGTACAATGACAACATTTAAAAGGATGGGGGGGGGGGACATGGATAGGAAGGGTTTAGGGGGAGATGGGGCCAAGTGCTGGCAAACGGGGGACTGGATTAGGTTAGGATAGCACGGACGGGATGGGCTGAACGGTCTGTTTATTTGTGTACCGGACGTCTCTCTATGAACGGGCAAGCAGGCCCAGAGATTTCACGTCCCGAGCAAGGCCCAAGAGATGGGAGGGCCGAATGGTTTTATTGGGGTCTAAGCCCCTCCGGTCTACGGGCGGCACAGTGGCTCAGTGGTTAGCACTGTGGCCTCACAGCACCAGGGTCCCAGGTTCGATCCCACCCTCGGGCAACTGTCTGGGTGGGGTTTGCACATTCTCCCCGTGTCTGCGTGGGTTTCCTCCCACAGTCCAAACACGTGCAGGTTAGGGTGGATTGGCCGTGCTAAATTGTCCCCGTAGTGCCCAGGGATGTGCAGGTTAGGGTGGATTGGCCGTGCTAAATTGTCCCCGTAGTGCCCAGGGATGTGCGGGTTAGGGTGGGATTGGCCGTGCTAAATTGTCCCCGTAGTGCCCAGGGATGTGCAGGTTAGGGTGGGATTGGCCGTGCTAAATTGTCCCCGTAATGTTCAGTCAGAGGGAAATGGGTGGGTTACTCTTCGGAGGGTCGGTGTGGACTGGTCGGGCCGAACGGCCTGGTTCCACACTTCAGGGAATCTAATCTAATCTCTGGGGATTTCCCTGCCGAAGGTCACAAGACGCAGACCAGGGTGCCCAGAGCGAGGGGGCTGTTTGGGATCGAGAGTGGGGTGCGCTGAGATTGGGAGCGGGTCAGAGATTTACTCTCGAGACCCGATCCCTTGGCAAACGCGCGAAAACAAAGCGAGGGGGATTTCCTGACTCCCCTCAACCCTGGGCGTCGAACACGTGAGACGTCAACTGCTGTCTGAAACCAGACTCGCTTTTCAGAAACCAACCCCCACCCCTCCCCAGCGTCCCTGACCCCTCACCGCAGACTGACTGAAGCAAAGGCATCTCTCCCCACAGAGTCTGCGTTAATCACTCCGTCAGAGAGAGCACAGTGTCACCACAACGCAGACACTCACAGGGACAGGGGGTTAGGTACAGGGTAAAGCTCCCTCTACACTGTCCCCCCACTCCCAGGGACAGGGGGTTAGATACAGAGTAAAGCTCCCTCTACACTGTCCCCACTCCCAGGGACAGGGGGTTAGATACAGAGTAAAGCTCCCTCTACACTGTCCCCCACTCCCAGGGACAGGGGGTTAGATACTGAGTAAAGCTGCCTCTACATTGTCACCCACTCCCAGGGACAGGGGGTTAGATACAGAGTAAAGCTCCCTCTACACTGTCCCCCACTCCCAGGGACAGGGGGTTAGATACAGAGTAAAGCTTCCTCTACACCATCCCCCACTCCCAGGGACAGGGGGTTAGAAACAGAGTAAAGCTCACTCTACACTGTTCCCCACTCCCAGGGACAGGGGGTTAGAAACAGAGTAAAGCTCACTCTACACTGTTCCCCACTCCCAGGGACAGGGGGTTAGATACAGAGTAAAGCTCCCTCTACACTGTCCCCCCACTCCCAGGGACAGGGGGTTAGATACAGAGTAAAGCTCCCTCTACATTGTCCCCATGAAACACTCACGGGGAGACAGGGCGGGTAAGAAGGCGCTTGCCTCCATCGCTCAGAGCTTTGAGTGTAGGAGCTGGTGGGGAAGGTCACGTTGGGGGTTATACAGGACATGGGTGAGGCTCCGTCTGGAGCAGTGTGTCCAGTTCCCGTCGCACCGTTACAGGAAGGACATGATTCACCCGGAGAGGGTTCGGGAAGGGATTTACCGGGACAAGGCCGGGACGGAGAGTGAAGGGGAGGCTGGGACTGTTTTCCCTGGAGCATCGGAGGCTGAGGGGGTGACCTTATAGAGGTTTATAAAATCTTGAGGGGGACATGGATAGAGTAAATAGGTAAAAACAATGTCTGCAGATGCTGGAAACCAGATTCTGGATTCGTGGTGCTGGAAGAGCACAGCAGTTCAGGCAGCATCCGAGGAGCAGGAAAATCGACGTTTCGGGCAAAAGCCCTTCATCAGGAATAAAGGCAGAGAGCCTGAAGGGTGGAGAGATCAGCGAGAGGAGGGTGGGGGCGCGGAGAAAGTAGCATAGAGTACAATAGGTGAGTGGGGGAGGGGATGGAGGTGATAGGTCAGGGAGGAGAGGGTGGAGTGGAGAGGTGGGAGAGGAGCTAGGCAGGTAGGACAGGTCATGGGGACGGTGCTGAGGCTGGGGGTTTGGGACTAGGGTGAGGTGGGGGGAAGGGGAAATGAGGAAACTGGTGAAGTCCACATTGATGCCCTGGGGTTGAAATAGTGTTTGTGTGTGTGTGTGTGTGTGTGGTCTCTGTGTGTGTGAGAGAGTGTGTGTGTGAGAGAATGTTTGTGTGTGTGTGTGTGTGTGTGTGTGTGAGAGAGTGTGTGTGTGAGAGAATGTTTGTGTGTGTGTGTGTGTGGTCTCTGTGTGTGTGAGAGAGTGTGTGTGTGAGTGTGTGTGTTTGAGCATGTCTGTGTATGTCTGTGTGTGTGTGTGAGAGTGTGTATGTCTGTGTGTGTGAGTGTATGTGTCTGTGTGTGTGTGTGAGTGTGTGTGTGTTTGAGCGTGTCTGTGTGTGTGTGAGTGCTTGAGAGTGTGAGAGAGTTTGTGAGAATGAGTGTGTGTGTGTGTGTGAATGTGCTTGAGTGTGTGTGTATGTGTGTGTGTCTGTGCCTGTGTATGTCTGTGTGTGTGTGTGATTGTGTGTGTGTGAGAGAGAGTGTGTGTGTGTCACGCCCACACACTCTCACCCACAAACCCACTCACACCCGCACATCCACGCACACTCACTCACACATACACCCACACTCACACACACAGTCACACCCACAGTCTCTCACACTCACACCCACACATACACAGTCACACTCATGCCCACACACACTCACACAAACATAATCACACACACTCACACACACACTCACTCTTACACAGACACACACACACACTCTCTCACACACATACACAAACACACTCTTTCTCTCACACACACACTCTCACACACATACACAAACACACTCACACACACACACTCTCACACACATACACAAACACAAACACACACACACAAACCCACACACACGCGCACACACACGCACACACACACACGCACTCACACACACATACACAAACACACACACTCACACACACACACACATACACAAACACACACACACACACACACGGACACACACGGACACACACACACACACAAACACACACACACACGGACACCACCTATAAACCCCACGAGCCCTGTGTAAAGTGCACTGATGACACCTCATGGAGAATATCTCCCAGGACGGCTCTGATCAGACGCCCTGACTCGGTTTGGTGAGCTGGGCGGATTCCCACAAGAGGCTTCGGCCTTTTGCTCATGGCGCACGTTGCGGTTCGGGGCACGCTGTGCCGAACCGGGCTCTGCAGAAACACAACGGGTGGGCAGTTTCCACCCAGTCCTGCCAACCAAACCACCTCTGGCAAAGACGGCAGGGGGACTTGCAGAGGAACCATTTCAAGGGAGGGCACACTAATCTCTCGGCCCCTGTTTCACCTGGCCACAAAATGGCGCCGTGTCTTCCCGATGGCGTGTGGCAATTGCAAGAATCCAACACCAGGCCTGGGAGACTTGAATAACCAGAGGCCTAACACTGAGCAGCAAACAATGCAGAGGGGGCAGAGGGTAGTGAGGGATCGGATTTAATCTTCCAAGGAGGCTCCCGGCGATATATCCCCAATCCCGCGCAGACAGGATATATAACACCCCCCCTCTTCAGAGCCCAGAGTGGGGAGACGGGGATAGAGGGGGAAACGGGATAAAGACCCAGAGACGGGGATAGAGGGGGAACGGGATAAAGACCCAGAGACGGGAGACGGGGATAGAGGGGGAATGGGATAAAGACCCAGAGACGGGAGACGGGGATAGAGGGGGAATGGGATAAAGACCCAGAGACGGGGATAGAGGGGGAATGGGATAAAGACCCAGAGGGGGGAGACGGGGATAGAGGGGGAACGGGATAAAGACCCAGAGACAGGGATAGAGGGGGAATGGGATACAGACCCAGAGGGGGAGACGGGGATAGAGGGGGAACGGGATAAAGACCCAGAGGGGGGAGATGGGGATAGAGGGGAGAACAGGATAAAGACCCAGAGGGGGAGACGGGGATAGAGGGGGAACGGGATACAGACCCAGAGGGGGAGACGGGATGGAAGGGATATTTGAATTTTTGGGTTCTGGAATGTTCTGTCAGAAAGTGTGGTGAATGCAGATTGTTCCGGGAATTTCGGAGAACTTGCGGAGGGGGGAAATATTTGAAGAAGGGACAGTTTACGGGGAGTCAGGGTTAGTTTGAGACGTGCTTCTGAGAGGATTTGAGTAGACTGCTCCTAAAGGTCACCGTCCCTGTAAAATCATTCAGAGACTCTGTATAAATGAATTTGTGTTTAATTTTAAAACTCCACAATGATTTTAAAGTTCAAGAAAGTGCACACTCATTTCACAAACAAATCAATACGCAGAAATCTAGGAACCTTTTGTAAGTTTGATCCATTTAACTGAATTTCTCAATGGACATTAACCGGATATTCTGAAGTTGGGAGGTGACCAGTAGAACTGTCCAGAAACTGACCCCAAACCTGTCCAGAAACTGACCCCAGAACTATCGAGAAACTGACCACAAAACTGTCCAGAAACTGACCACAGAAATATTGAGAAACTGACCATAGAACTATCGAGAAGCTGACCACAAACTGTCCAGAAACTGACCCCAGAACCATCGAGAAACTGACCACAAAACTCTCGAGAAACTGACCCCAGAACTATCAAGAAACTGACCACAGAACTGTCCAGAAACTGACCACAAAACTATCGAGAAACTGACCACAAAACTGTCCAGAAACTGACCCCAGAACCATCGAGAAACTGACCACAAAACTCTCGAGAAACTGACCCCAGAACCATCGAGAAACTGACCACAAAACTCTCAAGAAACTGACCCCAGAACTATCAAGAAACTGACCACAGAACTGTCCAGAAACTGACCACAAAACTATCAAGAAACTGACCACAAAACTGTCCAGAAACTGACCACAGAAATATCGAGAAACTGACCATAGAACTATCGAGAAGCTGACCACAAACTGTCCAGAAACTGACCCCAGAACTGTCCAGAAACTGACCACAGAACTATTGAGAAACTGACCACAGAACTATCGAGAAACTGACCACAAAACTATCAAGAAACTGACCACAGAAATATCGAGAAACTGACCACAAAACTCTTGAGAAACTGACCACAAAACTCTTGAGAAACTGACCCCAGAACTATCGAGAAACTGACCACAGAACTGTCCAGAAACTGACCACAAAACTATCAAGAAACTGACCACAGAACTATCGAAAAACTGACCACAAAACTATCGAGAAACTGACCCCAGAACTGTCTAGAAACTGACCACAGAACTATCGAGAAACTGACTTCAAAACTGTCCAGAAACTGACCACAAAACTCCTGAGAAATTGAGCCCAAGTGACTCAAAAATTTTACTACAATCTACCCAGAAATTGATCCACACCCTGAAACAACTTATTTAAAAATACCTACACCCCAAAAAAGAACCATATCCCGAAACATGGCCTTTAAGACGGTCTTTGGAAAGACCCACACCCCAAAATAGACAGTCTGTAGAACAGACCCCCCTATCCCAAAGCACGTGGGACCCACATTCTCCCCCAGCATTATGAACAGAACAAGCATTGTACGTGACCTATAGAATGAGTCGTGTGCATTATTCTGCCATACCGTATACATCTCGAGAGCATTACCTTAGTGCTCAGCGGATATTGCTCGACTCACTGAGCGCTTCATGTCTGGTCGTTAAAGCCTCCAAAGTCTAGCTTCTGAACTCGGCTGAGGTGAACTGTTGTGTGTGCAAGGCGACGTCCAGGTTATATATATATAGAGGCAAAGAGAGGGGCGGATGGTGTGAACTTTGACTGTTCTTGGAATCTGGGCGTCAAAGAAAAGTCCCCAGTCCCTCCGCTGTTGCTGCTGCCCTGGTATCTATCTCGTGTGCGTCAATAGCCCATCGAGTCCGAAAACATGCATCGCTAGCGTGCATCAATGCTCCACATCAAACCAACAGAGCCATCTCGCTCTCGAACAGCGAATGGAAACAGCGGCCTGGGGTTTCCGGCGCCCAGAGACGAAATGTTTAGAGGGGAGGCGGTGGCGAGAGAGAGAGCGCGCGTGCTTTGAGGTTGCGGTTTGAGACGGGGCCCGGCTTATCGGAAAACCGTTTGGGAGGAAACTTGAGCCGGAACGAAACTTGCCGCCTGGAGTGGAATAGAGAGGGCGGCGGGTATCTGTCTCGGTCGCCCGAACGTCATGGAGAAACTGGAATCCGACCGAAACGGGATTCCGGGATGGCTAAAGGGGGAACCGCCAAACATCCCCACTCCCCCAGCCCGGGGGAGTTGTCATGGAGTCACGCAGATCATAAACTGATCCTTCGGCCTAAGCATACATCCAAACTCAACAGGCCCGACTCCTGCCACTTGGGCCTTGCTCATATACCCCCAAACCTTTCCCACTTCATGGGCTTATCCAAGAGCCAACCAGCATGGAAACAGACCCTTCGGCCCAACTCGTTTGTGCCCACCAGTTATCCTGAATTCATCCAGTCCCACCCCTGCCCTACTCCTGGCCCGTATTCCTTTCCTACCCATGGATTCATCCAAATGCCGGGGGAGAGTGTGGGTCCCAGGTGTTTTGGGATATGGGTCTGTTGGACAGACTGCGTTTTTGGAGGGTGGGTCTTTGTTTAAAGACGGTGTTTTGGGGCGTCTTTTCAATGTTCTAGATGTACCCCATCCCCCACTTCCGTTCCACACACCCTCTGTGTGTTTAAAAAAAAGGTTAACCTTTTTAAATCTCTCTCGTTTCACCAGGTGCCCTCGCTCTTGAATTCCCCCCAACCTTGTCTATTTACCCTATCCATGTCCCTCCCCACATGATTTTATAACCCTCTAGTTCTGGGCTCCCCCACCCCAGGGGGAAAAGACCTTGTCTATTTACCCTATCCATGTCCCCCTCATGATTTCAGTTTGTAATTTGTCTTGGGGTTCATTCAATGAGGGACACGATGGAAACAAATCGTTCAGGGCAGACCGACCCACAGCACACCATCCCACCCTGTCCCCATAAACTTATGTTTCCCATTCCCAATCCCACCCTAACCTGCACATCCCTGGGCACTACGGGACAATTTAGCATGGCCAATCCCACCCTAACCTGCACATCCCTGGGCACTACGGGGACAATTTAGCACGGCCAATCCACCCGAACCTGCACATCCCTGGGCACTACGGGGACAATTTAGCACGGCCAATCCCACCCTAACCTGCACATCCCTGGGCACTACGGGGACAATTTAGCACGGCCAATCCACCCTAACCTGTACATCCCTGGGCACTACAGGGACAATTTAGCACGGCCAATCCACCCTAACCTGTACAGCCCTGGGCACTACGGGGACAATTTAGCACGGCCAATCCCACCCTAACCTGTACATCCCTGGGTACTACGGGGACAATTTAGCACGGCCAATCCACCCTAACCTGCACATCCCTGGGCACTACGGGGACAATTTAGCACGGCCAATCCACCCTAACCTGCACATCCCTGGGCACTACGGGGACAATTTAGCACGGCCAATCCACCCTAACCTGCACATCCCTGGGCAACACCCCGTATTAGAGTGTATAAAGTCGCTGACCTGTATAAGGCAGACCCACCCCGTATTAGAGTGTATAAAGTCACTGACCTGTATAAGTGACACCCACCCCGTATTAGAGTGTATAAAATCGCTGACCTGTATAAGGGACACCCACCCCGTATTAGAGTGTATAAAATCGCTGACCTGTATAAGGGACACCCACCCCGTATTAGAGTATATAAAATCGCTGACCTGTATAAGGCAGACCCACCCTGTATTAGAGTGTATAAAATCGCTGACCTGTATAAGGGACACCCACCCTGTATTAGAGTGTATAAAATCGCTGACCTGTATAAGGCAGACACACCCCGTATTAGAGTGTATAAAATCGCTGACCTGTATAAGGCAGACCCACCCCGTATTAGAGTGTATAAAATCGCTGACCTGTATAAGGCAGACACACCCCGTATTAGAGTGTATAAAATCGCTGACCTGTATAAGGCAGACACACCCCGTATTAGAGTGTATAAAATCGCTGACCTGTATAAGGCAGACCCACCCTGTATTAGAGTGTATAAAATCGCTGACCTGTATAAGGGACACCCAACCCATATTAGAGTGTATAAAATCGCTGACCTGTATAAGGCAGACACACCCCGTATTAGAGTGTATAAAATCGCTGACCTGTATAAGGCAGACCCACCCTGTATTAGAGTGTATAAAATCGCTGACCTGTATAAGGGACACCCACCCCGTATTAGAGTGTATAAAATCGCTGACCTGTATAAGGCAGACACACCCCGTATTAGAGTGTATAAAATCGCTGACCTGTATAAGGCAGACACACCCCGTATTAGAGTGTATAAAATCGCTGACCTGTATAAGGGACACCCACCCCGTATTAGAGTGTATAAAATCGCTGACCTGTATAAGGCAGACCCAACCCGTATTAGAGTGTATAAAATCGCTGACCTGTATAAGGGAAACCCACCCCGTATTAGAGTGTATAAAATCGCTGACCTGTATAAGGCAGACCCACCCTGTATTAGAGTGTATAAAATTGCTGACCTGTATAAGGGACACCCACCCGTATTAGAGTGTATAAAATCGCTGACCTGTATAAGGAAAACCCACCCCGTATTAGAGTGTATAAAATCGCTGACCTGTATAAGGCAGACCCACCCTGTATTAGAGTGTATAAAATCGCTGACCTATATAAGAGACACCCACCCCGTATTAGAGTGTATAAAATCGCTGACCTGTATAAGGCAGACCCACCCTGTATTAGAGTGTATAAAATCGCTGACCTATATAAGAGACACCCACCCCGTATTAGAGTGTATAAAATCGCTGACCTATATAAGAGACACCCACCCTGTATTAGAGTGTATAAAATCGCTGACCTATATAAGAGACACCCACCCCGTATTAGAGTGTATAAAATCGCTGACCTGTATAAAGCAGACACACCCCGTATTAGAGTGTATAAACTCACTGCCCTATATAAGGGACACCCACCCCGTATTAGAGTGTATAAAATCGCTGACCTGTATAAGGGACACCCAACCCATATTAGAGTGTATAAAATCGCTGACCTGTATAAGGCAGACCCACCCCGTATTAGAGTGTATAAAATCGCTGACCTGTATAAGGCAGACCCACCCTGTATTAGAGTGTATAAAATCGCTGACCTGTATAAGGGACACCCACCCCGTATTAGAGTGTATAAAATCGCTGACCTGTATAAGGGAAACCCACCCCGTATTAGAGTGTATAAAATCGCTGACCTGTATAAGGCAGACACACCCCGTATTAGAGTGTATAAAATTGCTGACCTTTATAAGGGACACCCACCCCGTATTAGAGTGTATAAAATCGCTGACCTGTATAAGGGACACCCACCCCGTATTAGAGTGTATAAAATCGCTGACCTATATAAGGGAAACCCACCCCGTATTCGAGTGTATAAACTCACTGACCTGTATAAGGCACACCCATCCCATATTAGAGTGTATAGAATCGCTGACCTGTATAAAGCACACCCACCCCGTATTAGAGTGTATAAACTCACTGACCTGTATAAGGCACACCCATCCCGTATTAGAGTGTATAAAATTGCTAACCTGTATCGGGGACACCGACCCCGTATTAGAGTGTATAAACTCGCTGACCTGTATAAGGCACACCCACCCTGTATTAGAGTGTATAAAATCGCTGACCTGTATACGGGACACCCACCCCGTATTAGAGTGTATAAAATCGCTGACTTGTATATGGGACACCCACCCCGTATTAGAGTGTATAAAGTCACTGACCTGTATAAGGCACACCCACCCTGTATTAGAGTGTATAAAATCGCTGACCTGTATAAGGGACACCCACCCCGTATTAGAGTGTATAAAATCACTGACCTGTATAAGGGACACCCACCCCATATTAGAGTGTATAAAATCGCTGACCTGTATAAGGGACACCCACCCATATTAGAGTGTATAAAGTCGCTGACCTGTATAAGGGACACCCACCCGTATTAGAGTGTATAAAATCGCTGACCTGTATAAGGCACACCCACCCCGTATTAGAGTGTATAAAATCGCTGACCTGTATAAGGCAGACACACCCCGTATTAGAGTGTATAAAATCGCTGACCTGTATAAGGGACACCCACCCCGTATTAGAGTGTATAAAATCGCTGACCTGTATAAGACAGACACACCCCGTATTAGAGTGTATAAAATCGCTGACCTGTATAAGACACACCCAACCCGTATTAGAGTGTATAAAATCGCTGACCTGTATAAGGCAGACCCAACCCGTATTAGAGTGTATAAAATCGCTGACCTGTATAAGAGACACCCACCCCATATTAGAGTGTATAAAATCACTGACCTGTATAAGGCACACCCAACCCGTATTAGAGTGTATAAAATCGCTGATCTGTATAAGGCAGACCCACCCCGTATTAGAGTGTATAAAATCGCTGACCTGTATAAGGCAGACACACCCCGTATTAGAGTGTATAAAATCGCTGACCTGCATAAGGGACACCCACCCCGTATTAGAGTGTATAAAATCGCTGACCTGTATAAGGGACACCCACCCCGTATTAGAGTGTATAAAATCGCTGACCTGTATAAGGGAAACCCACCCCGTATTAGAGTGTATAAAATTGCTGACCTGTATAAGGCAGACCCACCCCGTATTAGAGTGTATAAAATCGCTGACCTGTATAAGGCAGACCCACCCTGTATTAGAGTGTATAAAATCGCTGACCTGTATAAGGGACACCCACCCCGTATTAGAGTGTATAAAATCGCTGACCTGTATAAGGGAGACCCACCCCGTATTAGAGTGTATAAAATCGCTGACCTGTATAAGGCAGACACACCCCGTATTAGAGTGTATAAAATCGCTGACCTGTATAAGAGACACCCACCCCGTATTAGAGTGTATAAAATCGCTGACCTGTATAAGGCAGACCCACCCCGTATTAGAGTGTATAAAATCGCTGACCTGTATAAGGGAAACCCACCCCGTATTAGAGTGTATAAAATCGCTGACCTGTATAAGGCAAACCCACCCCGTATTAGAGTGTATAAAATCGCTGACCTGTATAAGGCAAACCCACCCTGTATTAGAGTGTATAAAATCGCTGACCTGTATAAGGCAAACCCACCCTGTATTAGAGTGTATAAAATCGCTGACCTGTATAAGGCAAACCCACCCCGTATTAGAGTGTATAAAATCGCTGACCTGGAGAAGGGAAACCCACCCCGTATTAGAGTGTATAAAATCGCTGACCTGTATAAGGAAAACCCACCCCGTATTAGAGTGTATAAAATCGCTGACCTGTATAAGGCAGACCCACCCTGTATTAGAGTGTATAAAATCGCTGACCTATATAAGAGACACCCACCCCGTATTAGAGTGTATAAAATCGCTGACCTGTATAAGGGACACCCACCCCGTATTAGAGTGTATAAAATCGCTGACCTGTATAAGGCAGACCCACCCTGTATTAGAGTGTATAAAATCGCTGACCTATATAAGAGACACCCACCCCGTATTAGAGTGTATAAAATCGCTGACCTATATAAGGCAGACCCACCCTGTATTAGAGTGTATAAAATCGCTGACCTATATAAGAGACACCCACCCCGTATTAGAGTGTATAAAATCGCTGACCTGTATAAAGCAGACACACCCCGTATTAGAGTGTATAAACTCACTGCCCTATATAAGGGACACCCACCCCGTATTAGAGTGTATAAAATCGCTGACCTGTATAAGGGACACCCAACCCATATTAGAGTGTATAAAATCGCTGACCTGTATAAGGGACACCCACCCCGTATTAGAGTGTATAAAATCGCTGACCTGTATAAGGCAGACCCACCCTGTATTAGAGTGTATAAAATCGCTGACCTGTATAAGGCAAACCCACCCCGTATTAGAGTGTATAAAATCGCTGACCTGTATAAGGGAAACCCACCCCGTATTAGAGTGTATAAAATCGCTGACCTGTATAAGGCAGACACACCCCGTATTAGAGTGTATAAAATTGCTGACCTTTATAAGGAACACCCACCCCGTATTAGAGTGTATAAAATCGCTGACCTGTATAAGAGACACCCACCCCGTATTAGAGTGTATAAAATCGCTGACCTATATAAGGGAAACCCACCCCGTATTCGAATGTATAAACTCACTGACCTGTATAAGGCACACCCATCCCATATTAGAGTGTATAGAATCGCTGACCTGTATAAAGCACACCCACCCCGTATTAG
Organism: Hemiscyllium ocellatum; assembly: GCF_020745735.1. NCBI lineage: Eukaryota > Metazoa > Chordata > Chondrichthyes > Orectolobiformes > Hemiscylliidae > Hemiscyllium > Hemiscyllium ocellatum. The sequence continues at coordinate 26,974 of NW_026867718.1, read as the reverse complement.
AGTGTATAAACTCACTGACCTGTATAAGGCACACCCATCCCGTATTAGAGTGTATAAAATTGCTAACCTGTATCGGGGACACCGACCCCGTATTAGAGTGTATAAACTCGCTGACCTGTATAAGGCACACCCACCCTGTATTAGAGTGTATAAAATCGCTGACCTGTATAAGGGAGCCCCTCCCCGTATTAGAGTGTATAAAATCGCTGACCTGTATAAGGCAGACCCACCCTGTATTAGAGTGTATAAAATCGCTGACCTATATAAGAGACACCCACCCCGTATTAGAGTGTATAAAATCGCTGACCTGTATAAGGGACACCCACCCCGTATTAGAGTGTATAAAATCGCTGACCTTTATAAGGGACACCCACCCCGTAATAGAGTGTATAAAATCGCTGACCTGTATAAGGGAGACCCACCCCGTATTAGAGTGTATAAAATCGCTGACCTGTATAAGGCACACCCTCCCCGTATTAGAGTGTATAAAATCCCTGACCTGTATAAGGGAGCCCCTCCCCATATTAGAGTGTATAAAATCGCTGACCTTTATAAGGGACACCCTCCCCGTATTAGAGTGTATAAAATCCCTGACCTGTATAAGGGAGCCCCTCCCCATATTAGAGTGTATAAAATCGCTGACCTGTATAAGGGACACCCTCCCCGTATAAGGGACACCCTCCCCGTATTAGAGTGTATAAAATCGCTGACCTGTATAAGCCACACCCACACCGTATTAGAGTGTATAAAATCGCTGACCTGTATAAGAGACACCCACCCCGTATTAGAGTGTATAAAATCGCTGACCTGTATAAGGCAGACCCACCCTGTATTAGAGTGTATAAAATCGCTGACCTATATAAGAGACACCCACCCCGTATTAGAGTGTATAAAATCGCTGACCTATATAAGAGACACCCACCCCGTATTAGAGTGTATAAAATCGCTGACCTGTATAAGAGACACCCACCCCGTATTAGAGTGTATAAACTCACTGCCCTATATTAGGGACACCCACCCCGTATTAGAGTGTATAAAATCGCTGACCTGTACAAGAGACACCCACCCCGTATTAGAGTGTATAAAATGGCTGACCTGTATAAGAGACACCCACCCCGTATTAGAGTGTATAAAATCGCTGACCTGTATAAGGCAGACCCACCCCGTATTAGAGTGTATAAAATCGCTGACCTGTATAAGGGACACCCACCCCGTATTAGAGTGTATAAAATCGCTGTCCTGTATAAGGCACACCCACCCCGTATTAGAGTGTATAAAATCGCTGACCTGTATAAGGCAGACACACCCCGTATTAGAGTGTATAAAATTGCTGACCTTTATAAGGGACACCCACCCCGTATTAGAGTGTATAAAATCGCTGACCTGTATAAGGGACACCCACCCCGTATTAGAGTGTATAAAATCGCTGACCTATATAAGGGAAACCTACCCCGTATTCGAGTGTATAAACTCACTGACCTGTATAAGGCACACCCATCCCATATTAGAATGTATAGAATCGCTGACCTGTATAAGGCACACCCACCCCGTATTAGAGTGTATAAACTCACTGACCTGTATAGGGGACACCCACCCCGTATTAGAGTGTATAAACTCGCTGACCTGTATAAGGCACACCCACCCTGTATTAGAGTGTATAAAATCGCTGACCTGTATAAGGGAGCCCCTCCCCATATTAGAGTGTATAAAATCGCTGACCTTTATAAGGGACACCCTCCCCGTATTAGAGTGTATAAAATCCCTGACCTGTATAAGGGAGCCCCTCCCCATATTAGAGTGTATAAAATCGCTGACCTGTATAAGGGACACCCTCCCCGTATAAGGGACACCCTCCCCGTATTAGAGTGTATAAAATCGCTGACCTGTATAAGCCACACCCACACCGTATTAGAGTGTATAAAATCGCTGACCTGTATAAGGGAGACACACCCCGTATTAGAGTGTATAAAATCG
>NW_026867718.1:0-17500 GCF_020745735.1 Hemiscyllium ocellatum | reverse complement strand
CGCTGTCTCTCTATGTGTGTGTCTCTCTCTGTGTCTCTTTCTCTGTGTCTTTCTGTCTGTCAGTCTGTGTCGCTCTCTCTGTGTTTGTGTGTGTCTTTCTCTGTATGTTTGTGTGTCTCTCTTTCTCTCTGTGTCTTTCTCTCTGTCTCTCTGTCTATGTTGCTCTCTCTGTGTTTGCGTGTGTGTCTCTCTCTCTCTGTGTCTGTGTGTGTTGCTCTCTCTCTCTGTGTTTCTGTCTCTGTGTGTCTGTCTGTGTGTGTGTTGCTCTCTGTGTTTCTGTGCGTGTGTGTGCCTGTGTCTTTCTCTCTCTGTCTGTGTGTGTGTCGCTCTCTCTCTGTTTGTGTGCGTCGCTCTCTCTCTATGTTTCTGTGTGTGCGTGTGTGTGCGTGTCTTTCTCTCTCTCTGTCTGTGTGTGTGTCACTCTCTCTGTGTTTCTGTGCGTGTGTATGTGTCTTTCTCGCTCGCTGCCTGTGTGTGTCGCTCTCTCTCTCTGTGTCTCTGTGCGTGTATGTTGTTTTTCTCTGCGTGTGTGTGTCGCTCTCTATGTTTCTGTGCGTGTATGTGTGTTTTTCTCTGTCTGTGTGTGTCGCTCTCTCTCTATGTTTCTCTGTGTGTGTGTGTCTTTCTCTCTCTCTCTCTCTCTGTGTCACTCTCTATGTTTCTGTGTGTGTGTGTGTCTTTCTCTGTCTGTGTGTGTCGCTCTCTATGTTTCTGTACGTGTGTGTGTCTTTCTCTCTCTCTCTCTCTCGCTGTGTGTGTCGCTCTCTCTCTCTATGTTTCTGTGTGTGTGTGTCTTTCTCTCTCTCTCTCTCTCTGTGTCACTCTCTATGTTTCTGTGTGTGTGTGTATGTGTGTTTTTCTCTGTCTGTGTGTGTCGCTCTCTATGTTTCTGTGCGTGTGTGTGTCTTTCTCTCTCTCTCTCGCTGTGTGTGTTGCTCTCTCTCTATGTTTCTGTGCGTGTATGTGTGTCTTTCTCGCTCTCTCTCTGTGTTTCTGTGCATGTATGTGTGTTTTTCTCTGCATGTGTGTGTCGCTCTCTATGTTTCTGTGTGTGTGTCTTTCTCTCTCTCTGTCTGTGTGTGTCGCTCTCTCTCTACGTTTCTGTGCGTGTATGTGTGTGTCTTTCTCTCTCTCTCTCTGTCACTCTCTATGTTTCTGTGTGTGTGTGTGTGTGTGTGTATGTGTCTTTCTCTGTCTGTGTGTGTCGCTCTCTATGTTTCTGTGCGTGTATGTGTCTTTCTCTCTCTCTCTCTCTCTCTCTGTTGCTCTCTCTCTGTGTTTCTGTGCATGTATGTGTGTTTTTCTCTGTATGTGTGTGTCGCTCTCTATGTTTCTGTGCGTGTGTGTGTGTCTTTCTCTCTCTCTCTCTCTGTGTCACTCTCTATGTTTCTGTGTGTGTGTGTGTCTTTCTCTGTCTGTGTGTGTCGCTCTCTCTCTATGTTTCTGTGCGTGTGTGTGTCTTTCTCTCTCTCTCTCTCGCTGTGTGTCGCTCTCTCTCTGTGTTTCTGTGTGTGTCGCTCTCTCTCTCTCTGTGTTTCTTTGTGTGTGTGTGTCTCTGTCTGTGTGTGTGTCACTCTCTATGTTTCTGTGCGTGTGTGTGTGTCTTTCTCTCTCTCTGTCTGTGTGTGTGCTGCTCTCTCTCTGTGTTTCTGTGCGTGTGTACGTGTCTCTCTCTTGCTGTCTGTGTATGTGTCACTCTCTCTCTGTGTTTCTGTGCGTGTGTACGTGTCTCTCTCTTGCTGTCTGTGTGTGTCACTCTCTCTCTGTGTTTCTGTGCGTGTGTACGTGTCTCTCTCTTGCTGTCTGTGTGTGTCGCTCTCTCTCTGTGTTTCTGTGCGTGTATGTTGTTTTTCTCTGTGTGTGTGTGTGTCGCTCTCTATGTTTCTGTGCGTGTGTGTTGTTTTTCTGTGTGTGTGTGTGTGTCGCTCTCTATGTTTCTGTGTGTGTGTGTCTTTCTCTGTGTGTGTGTCGCTCTCTCTCTATGTTTCTGTGCATATGCGTGTGTCTTTCTCTCTCTCTCTGTGTCACTCTCTATGTTTCTGTGTGTGTGTGTCTTTCTCTCTCTGTCTGTGTGTGTGTCGCTCTCTCTGTGTTTCTGTGTGTGTATGTGTGTCTTTCTCGCTCTCTCTCTGTGTTTCTGTGTGTGTATGTTTCTCTCTCTCTCTGTCTGTGTGTGTGTCGCTCTCTCTCTGTGTTTCTGTGCGTGTGTGTGTCTTTCTCTCTCTCTCTCTCGCTGTGTGTGTCGCTCTCTCTCTCTGTTTCTTTGTGTGTGTGTGTCTTTCTCTCTGTCTGTGTGTATGTTGCTCTCTGTCTGTGTTTCTGTGTGTGTGTGTGTGTGTGTTTTTCTCTCCCTCTCTCTGTCTGTGTGTATGTTGCTCTCTCTCTCTGTGTCTCTGTGTGTGTGTGTCTTTCTCTCTCTCTCTGTTTGTGTGTGTCGCCCTCTCTCTCTCTCTGTGTCTTTGTGTGTGTGTCTCTCTCTCTGCCTGTATGTCACTCTCTCTCTGTGTTTCTGACTCTGTGTGTGTCTTTCTGTCTGTGTGTGTGTCGCTCTCTCTCTGTGTTTCTGTGTGTGTGTTTTTCTCTCCCTCTCTCTGTCTGTGTGTATGTCGCTCTCTCTCTCTCTGTGTTTCTGTGTGTGTATGTCTTTCTCTCTCTCTCTGTTTGTGTGTGTGTCACTCTCTCTGTCTCTCTGTGTTTCTTTGTGTGTGTCTCTCTCTCTGTATGTCGCTCTCTCTCTGTGTTTCTGTGCGTGTGTGTCTGTCTCTGTCTGTGTGTGTGTGTGTCGCTCTCTCTCTCTGTGTTTCTGTGCGTGTATGTGTGTGTGTGTCTCTCTCTGTCTGTGTCGCGCTCTCTCTGTGTTTCTGTGGGTGTGTGTGTCTTTCTCTCTCTCTCTGTCTGTGTGTGTCGCTCTCTCTCTCTCTGTGTTTCTGTGCGTGTGTGTGTCGCTCTCTCTCTCTCTCTGTGTGTCGCTCTCTCTCTCTCTGTGTTTCTGTGCGTGTGTGTGTCTCTCTCTCTCTCTGTCTGTGTCGCGCTCTCTCTGTGTTTCTGTGCGTGTGTGTGTGTCTCTCTCTCTCTGTCTGTGTCGCGCTCTCTCTGTGTTTCTGTGCATGTGTGTGTCTTTCTCTCTCTGTGTGCGTGTGTGTGTCGCTCTCTCTCTGTGTTTCTGTGCGTGTATGTGTGTCTTTCTCTCTCTCTCTCTCTCTCTGTGTCGCTCTCTCTCTCTCTGTGTTTCTGTGCGTGTGTGTGTCTTTCTGTGTGTGTGTGTGTGTGCGTCGCTCTCTATCTCTCTGTTTCTGTGCGTGTATGTGTGTCTTTCTCTCTCTCTCTCTGTGCGTGTCGCTCTCTCTCTGTGTTTCTGTGCGTGTGTGTGTGTCTCTCTCTGTCTGTTTGTGTGTGTGTCGCTCTCTCTCTCTCTGTGTTTCTGTGCGTGTGTGTGTGTCTCTCTCTGTGTGTGTGTGTCGCTCTCTCTCTCTGTGTTTCTGTGCGTGTGTGTGTGTGTCTCTCTCTCTCTGTCTGTGTGCGTGTGTCTCTCTCTCTCTCTCTCTGTGTTTCTGTGCGAGTGTGTGTGTCTCTCTCTCTCTGTCTGTGTGTGTGTCGCTTTCTCTCTCTCTGTGTTTCTGTGCGTGTGTGTGTGTCTCTCTCTCTCTCTGTCTGTGTGTGTGTCGCTCTCTCTCTCTCTGTGTTTCTGTGTGTGTGTGTGTCTCTCTCTCTCTCTGTGTCGCTCTCTCTCTCTGTGTTTCTGTGCGTGTATGTGTGTCTTTCTCTCTCTCTGTATGTCGCTCTCTCTCTATGTTTCTGTGTGTGCGTGTGTGTGCGTGTCTTTCTCTCTCTCTCTGTCTGTGTGTGTGTCGCTCTCTATGTTTCTGTGCGTGTGTGTGTGTGTGTCTTTCTCTCTCTCTGTCTGTGTGTGTGCTGCTCTCTCTCTATGTTTCTGTGCGTGTGTACATGTCTCTCTCTTGCTGTCTGTGTGTGTCGCTCTCTCTCTCTGTGTTTCTGTGCGTGTATGTTGTTTTTCTGTGTGTGTGTGTCGCTCTCTATGTTTCTGTGCGTGTGTGTGTGTCTTTGTCTCTGTGTGTGTGTGTCTTTCTCTGTCTGTGTGTGTGTCGCTCTCTCTCTATGTTTCTGTGCGTGTGTGTGTCTTTCTCTCTCTCTCTGTGTCACTCTCTATGTTTCTGTGTGTGTGTGTCTTTCTCTCTCTCTGTCTGTGTGTGTGTGTCTCTCTCTATGTTTCTGTGCGTGTGTGTGTGTCTTTCTCTCTCTCTCTGTCTGTGTGTGTCGCTCTCTCTCTGTGTTTCTGTGCGTGTGTGTGTGTCTTTCTCTCTCTCTCTCTCTCTCTGTGTCGCTCTCTCTCTATGTTTCTGCGTGTGTGTGTCTTTCTCTCTCTCTCTGTGTCGCTCTCTCTCTGTGTTTCTGTGCGTGTGTGTTTCTCTCTCTCTCTGTCTGTGTGTGTCGCTCTCTCTCTCTATGTTTCTGTGTGTGCGTGTGTGTGTGTCTCTCTCTCTGTCTGTGTGTGTGTCACTCTCTATGTTTCTATGCGTGTGTGTGTCTTTTTCTCTCTCTCTCTCTCTCTCTGTGTGTCGCTCTCTCTCTGTGTTTCTGTGCGTGTGTACGTGTCTCTCTCTTGCTGTCTGTGTGTGTCGCTCTCTCTCTCTGTGTTTCTGTGCGTGTATGTTGTTTTTCTGTGTGTGTGTGTGTGTCGCTCTCTATGTTTCTGTGTGTGTCTTTCTCTGTCTGTGTGTGTCGCTCTCTCTCTATGTTTCTGTGCTTATGTGTGTGTCTTTCTCTCTCTCTCTCTGTCACTCTCTATGTCTCTGTGCGTGTGTGTCTCTCTCTGTCTGTGTGTGTCGCTCTCTCTCTCGGTTTCTTTGTGTGTGTGTGTCTTTCTCTCTGTCTGTGTGTATGTTGCTCTCTCTCTGTGTTTGTGTGTGTGTGTGTGTCTCTCTCTCTCTCTCGCTGTGTGTGTCGCTCTCTCTCTATGTTTCTGTGTGTGTGTGTGTCTTTCTCTCTCTGTGTCTGTGTGTATGTTGCTCTCTCTCTCTGTTTCTGTGTGTGTGTGTTTCTCTCTCTCTGTCTGTGTGTGTGTCGCTTCTCTCTGACTGTGCGTGTCGGTCGCTCTCTCTCTGTGTTTCTGTGCGTGTGTGTCTGTCTCTATCTCTCTGTGTTTCTGTGCGTGTGTGTGAGTGTGTCTCTCTCTCTGTCTGTGTGTGTCGCTCTCTCTCTCTCTGTTTCTTTGTGTGTGTTTTTCTCTCCCTCTGTCTGTGTGTATGTCGCTCTCTCTCTCTCTCTCTCTCTGTGTTTCTGTGTGTGTGTGTCTTTCTCTCTCTCTGTGTGTGTGTGTGTGTCGCTCTCTCTCTCTGTTTCTTTGTGTGTGTGTGTCTCTCTCTCTCTGTATGTCGCTCTCTCTCTGTGTTTCTGACTCTGTGCGTGTGTTTTTCTGTCTGTGTGTGTGTCGCTCTCTCTCTGTGTTTCTGTGTGTGTGTTTTTCTCTCCCTCTCTCTGTCTGTGTGTGTCGCTCTCTCTCACTCTGTGTTTCTGTGCGTGTGTGTCTTTCTCTCTCTCTGTTTGTGTGTGTGTCGCTCTCTCTCTCTCTGTGTTTCTTTGTGTGTGTGTGTCTCTCTCTCTCTCTGTTTCTGACTGTGTGTGTCTTTCTGTCTGTGTGTGTGTCACTCTCTCTCTGTGTTTCTGTGCGTGTATGTGTGTCTTTCTCTCTCTGTCTGTGTGTGTGTCGCTCTCTCTCTCTGTTTCTGTGCGTGTGTGTGTGTGTCTCTCTCTCTGTGTTTCTGTGCGTGTCGGTCTCTCTCTCTGTGTTTCTGTGCGTGTGTGTGTGTCTCTCTCTCTGTCTGTGTGTGTCGCTCTCTCTCTCTCTGTTTCTGTGCGTGTGTGCGTCTCTCTCTCTCTCTGTCTGTGTCGTGCACTCTCTGTGTTTCTGTGCGTGTGTGTCTTTCTGTGTGTGTGTGTGTCGCTCTCTCTCTCTGTTTCTGTGCATGTATGTGTGTCTTTCTCTCTCTGTCTGTGTGTGTCGCTCTCTCTCTCTCTGTGTTTCTGTGCGTGTATGTGTGTGTGTGTCTCTCTCTGTCTGTGTCGCGCTCTCTCTGTGTTTCTGTGGGTGTGTGTGCCTTTCTCTCGCTCTCTGTCTGTGTGTGTCGCTCTCTCTCTCTCTGTGTTTCTGTGCGTGTGTGTCGCTCTCTCTCTGTGTTTCTGTGCGTGTGTGTGTCTTTCTCTCTCTGTGTGCGTGTGTGTGTCGCTCTCTCTCTGTGTTTCTGTGCGTGTATGTGTGTCTTTCTCTCTCTCTCTCTCTGTGTCGCTCTCTCTCTCTCTGTGTTTCTGTGCGTGTGGGTGTCTCTCTCTCTGTCTGTGTCGCGCTCTCTCTGTGTTTCTGTGCGTGTGTGTGTCTTTCTCTCTCTGTGTGCGTGTGTGTGTCGCTCTCTCTCTGTGTTTCTGTGCGTGTATGTGTGTCTTTCTCTCTCTCTCTCTCTCTGTGTCGCTCTCTCTCTCTCTGTGTTTCTGTGCGTGTGTGTGTGTGTGTCTCTCTCTCTCTGTCTGTGTCGCGCTCTCTCTGTGTTTCTGTGCGTGTGTGTCTTTCTCTGTGTGTGTGTGTGTGTGTCGCTCTCTATCTCTCTGTTTCTGTGCGTGTATGTGTGTCTTTCTCTCTCTCTCTCTGTGCATGTCGCTCTCTCTCTGTGTTTCTGTGCGTGTGTGTGTGTCTCTCTCTGTCTGTGTGTGTGTCGCTCTCTCTCTCTGTGTTTCTGTGCGTGTGTGTGTGTCTCTCTCTCTGTCTGTGTGTGTGTCGCTCTCTCTCTCTCTGTGTTTCTGTGCGTGTGTGTGTCTCTCTCTCTGTCTGTGTGTGTCGCTCTCTCTGTGTTTCTGTGCGTGTGTGTCTCTCTCTCTCTCTCTGTCTGTGTGTGTGTCTCTCTCTCTCTCTCTCTGTTTCTGTGCGTGTGTGTGTGTCTTTCTCTCTGTCTGTCTGTGTGCGTGTGTCGCTCTCTCTCTCTCTGTGTTTCTGTGCGTGTGTGTGTGTGTCTCTCTCTCTCTCTGTGTGTCGCTTTCTCTCTCTCTGTGTTTCTGTGCGTGTGTGTGTATGTGTGTGTCTCTCTCTGTGTGTCGCTCTCTCTCTGTGTTTCTGTGCGTGTCTCTCTCTCTCTCTCTCTCTCTCTGTGTCGCTCTCTCTCTCTAGTGTTTCTGTGCGTGTATGTGTGTCTTTCTCTCTCTCTGTATGTCGCTCTCTCTCTATGTTTCTGTGTGTGCGTGTCTTTCTCTCTCTCTCTGTCTGTGTGTGTCGCTCTCTCTCTCTCTGTGTTTCTTTGTGTGTGTGTGTCTCTCTCTGTCGGTGTGTGTGTCACTCTCTATGTTTCTGTGCGTGTGTGTGTGCGTGTGTGTGTCTTTCTCTCTGTCTGTGTGTGTGCTGCTCTCTCTCTATGTTTCTGTGTGTGTGTGTCTTTCTCTCTCTCTGTCTGTGTGTGTCGCTCTCTCTCTGTGTTTCTGTGCGTGTGTACGTGTCTCTCTCTTGCTGTCTGTGTGTGTGTCACTCTCTTTCTGTGTTTCTGTGCGTGTGTATGTGTCTTTCTCGCTCGCTGCCTGTGTGTGTCGCTCTCTCTCTCTGTGTTTCTGTGCGTGTATGTTGTTTTTCTGTGTGTGTGTGTCGCTCTCTATGTTTCTGTGCGTGTGTGTGTGTCTTTGTCTCTGTGTGTGTGTCTTTCTCTGTCTGTGTGTGTATTGCTCTCTCTCTATGTTTCTGTGCGTGTGTGTGTCTTTCTTTGTGTGTGTGTCGCTCTCTCTCTATGTTTCTGTGCCTATGTGTGTGTCTTTCTCTCTCTCTCTGTGTTACTCTCTATGTTTCTGTGCGTGTGTGTGTGTCGCTCTCTCTCTGTGTTTCTGTGCGTGTATGTGTGTCTTTCTCTGTGTGTGTGTGTGTCGCTCTCTCTCTCTGTGTTTCTGTGCATGTGTGTGTGTCTCTCTCTCTGTCTGTGTGTCGCTCTCTCTCTGTGTTTCTGTGCGTGTGTGTGTGTGTCTCTCTCTCTCTGTGTTTCTGTGCGTGTGTGTGAGTGTGTGTGTCTCTCTCTGTCTGTGTGTGTCGCTCTCTCTCTGTGTTTCTGTGCATGTGTGTGTGTGTCTCTCTCTGTCTGTGTGTGTCGCTCTCTCTCTCTGTGTTTCTGTGCATGTGTTTGTGTGTCTCTCTCTCTGTCTGTCTGTGTGCGTGTCGCTCTCTCTCTCTCTGTGTTTCTGTGCGTGTGTGTTTGTCTCTCTCTCGGTCTGTGTGTGTGTCGCTCTCTCTCTGTGTTTCTGTGTGTGTGTGTGTCTCTCTCTCTCTGTGTTTCTGTGTGTGTGTGTCTCTCTCTCTGTGTTTCTGTGTGTGTGTGTTTCTCTCTCTCTCTGTGTTTCTGTGTGTGTCTCTCTCTCTCTGTGTTTCTGTGTGTGTGTGTGTCTCTCTCTCTGTGTTTCTGTGTGTGTGTGTCTCTCTCTCTCTGTGTTTCTGTGTGTGTGTGTCTCTCTCTCTCTGTGTTTCTGTGTGTGTGTGTGTCTCTCTCTCTGTGTTTCTGTGTGTGTGTGTGTCTCTCTCTCTCTGTGTTTCTGTGTGTGTGTGTGTCTCTCTCTCTGTGTTTCTGTGTGTGTGTGTTTCTCTCTCTCTCTGTGTTTCTGTGTGTGTGTGTCTCTCTCTCTCTGTGTTTCTGTGTGTGTGTGTGTCTCTCTCTCTGTGTTTCTGTGTGTGTGTGTTTCTCTCTCTCTCTGTGTTTCTGTGTGTGTGTCTCTCTCTCTCTCTCTCCCCCCGAGCGGCTCAGCGTTTCCAAGGCAGCGACTCCAGCATCACCGTCCTCTGATCACCGTGCCCCTCCTGGACACCAGCCGGGACGTTACCCTCTGAGAGAAAAGAACATCCCGAGGACCGGACTCCATCACCTCAGGGGGTCGGAGTGTGGGCCAGGGATTGGGGGGGGGGAGAGAGGGAACACCTCGCCATCCGTCCCTCTCCAGGAGCTGGAGTGGGGAGGGGGAGGGGGAAGGCTACATCTCAAGGACTGGGGTAGAGGGGGAGGTGGCACACAGTCTGGGCTCTCCCAGGTCTGAGGGACGGACGCTGCAGCCCGGCCGAAAGTGCCACCCGAACCCAGTTTCCCGAGGACTGGAATTTCCGAGATGGGCCGAGGATGGGGGAGGGGGTGGAATTCTGATATCGGGGGGGGGGGGGGGGGGGGGGGGGGAGAGGTGGGGGCACGCGCGGTGGAGCCCACAGCAGCGAGGGGACGCGGGGTCTAAGGTAGGGAAAGCCTTTCGGGGCTGAAATGAGGGAGGACGTCTCTCTCTCTCTCACCCGGGGGTCCGTGGGATGCTCTCCCTCAGCTCAGGGGGAAGCTGTTGGGGGAAGGGTGGGTGGGGGCCGCGGGGGTGGGGGGTGGGGAGGAGAGCCGGACGCGACCCTCGCTGTTTGAGGGAGGCTGGAAATCCGGGAGCACCGAGAGGGGGAGAGAGAATTCCTCCGGACCAGGAGGTCGCCAACGCCGCGAGGCGAGAGAGACACGGCGACTCGTGCGAGGGGGGGGGGAGGGGGGGGGGGTCGGACGAGGGCGGTGTCAGGCAGGCGGAGACGCGGGCACAGGCGTGCGCGTCAATGCCCGTGTGCCTCTGCGTGAGCGCGCGTGTGTTTGCACGCCTGTGTCTGCACGTGACTGTCCCTCTGCACGCTTGTCTGTGTGTGACTGTCCCTCTCCACGCCTGTGTCTGCGCGTGACTGTCCCTCTGCACGCCTGTGTCTGCGTGTGACTGTCCCTCTGCACGTCTGTCCGTGCGCGTGTGACTGTCCCTCTGCACGCCTGTGTCTGCGTGTGACTGTCCCTCTGCACGCCTGTCTGTGTGCGTGACTGTCCCTCTGCACGCCTGTCTGTGTGCGTGACTGTCCCTCTGCACGCCTGTCTGTGTGTGACTGTCCCTCTCCACACCTGTCTGTGTGCGTGACTGTCCCTCTGCACGCCTGTGTCTGCATGTGACTGTCCCTCTGCACGCCTGTCTGTGTGCGTGACTGTCCCTCTGCACGCCTGTGTCTGCGTGCGTGACTGTCCCTGTGCACGCCTGTCTGTGTGTGACTGTCCCTGTGCTCGCCTGTCTGTGCACGTGTGACTGTCCCTGTGCACGCCTGTCTGTGTGCGTGTGACTGTCCCTGTGCACGCCTGTGTGCATGTGACTGTCCCTGTGCACGCCTGTGTCTGTGTGTGACTGTCCCTGTGCACGCCTGTGTCTATGTGTGACTGTCCGTCTGCACGCCTGTCTGTGTGCGTGTGACTGTCCCTGTGCACGCCTGTCCGTGCAGGCGCGTGTCTCTGGTCCACGTGGGACCGCGCCTGTGCGCGTCTGTCTGTGTCCGAGCACACGCGGCCGGGACAGCGCTCACACAACGCGCGGGAAGGGAGGGCGACACCGCCATTGGTGAGTCAGGCGACAGCAACACGCCCTTCACGAGCGCCCGGCGCATGCCAACTGCAGACGAGGGGGTCTGAAGATTCTCCGAAGAGGGCACAGAGGGGATCGCGGGGGCGGTGACGGGTCAGCTCCCGGGAGACTAGCCGGGCGGTGGGGGCAGCATTCGGTTACGGGACAGAAACGGGGGGGGGGGCGCGGGCAGATGGGAGCGTGGCTCTGCCAAATGCGGAAAGGAACGAGGCAAGGGCTCACACCCCTGAACGGGAGGAAGGTGCTCAGAGAGGAACACAGGGATCGTCGATGATGTGTCCACAGAACCCTGCACGGGGCAGGTTCAGAAGGCGTTTAGCACGCTTGCCGAGGAGCGCCGGAGCTGGAGGACGTCACGTTGGGGTTATACAGGATGTTGGTGACGCTCCGTCTGGAGCAGGGTAGCCGCAGTGTAGCCAGTTCCAGTTAGAGGAAGGGACACTATTCACCCCGAGAGGACTCGGGAAGAGATTTACCGGGAACGGAGGGTTTGAGCTACAAGGAGAAACCAACACTGCTTTCCCTCGAAGGGGTGACGCTATCGAGGTTTATAAAAACATGAGGGTCCTCAGCTCGGGTTTCTTTTGCAGAGAGTGGGCGATTCTTAAGACTGCAGGGGGAGAGATTTAAACAGTGGACAATTTTTTTCCTTTAAAAGCCAGAGAAGGGTTCGCGTGTGGAACTTTCCGATCAAGTGGTGGATCGAACACAGTTACATCATTTAAAAGCCAGGAGGATGGCGAAGGTGACGGGACACCTCAAAGGACAGTGTCCCCCGCACGTTGCGGTCACTCTGTTCTCCAGCATCAATTCCCCCATCATCATGAGTTGCACAAACCCGGCCCCGTGTCTGTTTTGTGGAAACGCCAACCCCTCGTGTTTAGCCGAATTCAACGCCGCCCGGGGCTCCTCGGTTCCGCTGGCTCTGTCCGTCGAGATCGACTTCCACCTTCCACAATCCCCGGTCACAGGGACGGGCAACTCAGAAACAGACTGGCCCCAGTCCAACCCCGTCCCGGATACCCGAACCTAACCCAGTTCCCCCCGTTCCCCAGCCCTTGGCCCCATCTCCCCCTAACCCCTTCCTATCCATGTCCCCCCCCCTATCCTTTTAAATGTTGTCATTGTACCAGCCCCCACCACTTCCTCTGGCAGCTCGTTCCACACACGCACCACCCTCTGGGGGGAAAAGTTACCCCTCAGGTCCCTTTCCCCCCTCTCACCTTAAACCTACCCCCCTCTAGTTCTGGGCTCCCCCCACCCCAGGGGAAAAAGACCTTGTCTATTTACCCTATCCATGGCCCCCCCCCCTCATGATTTTATAAACCTCTAGTTCTGGACTCCCCCACCCCAGGGGGAAAAGACCTTGTCTATTTACCCTATCCATGTCCCCCCTCATGATTTTATAAACCTCTATAAGGTCACCCCTCAGCCCCCGACGCTCCGGGGAAAACAGCCCCCGGCCTATCCAGCCTCTCCCTGTAGCTCAGACCCTCCAACATCCTTGTAAATCTTTTCTGAACCCTTTCACAACATCGTTCCGATAGGAAGGAGACCAGAATTGCACGCAATATTCCAACAGCGGCCCTAACCAATGTCCTGTACAGCCGCAACATGACCTCCCAACTCCTGTCCTCAATACTCTGACCAATAAAGGAAAGCATACCAAACGCTGCCTTCACTATCCTATCTACCTGCGACTCCACTTTCAAGGAGCTACGACCCTGCACTCCAAGGTCTCTTTGTTCAGCAACACTCCCCAGGACCTGACCGTTAAGTGTATAAGCCAGAGTCCTGCAGAATGGAAACAGGCCCTTCGGCCCACACTGGTCCGTGCTGTCCAAAGCATTTGTCCACCTGGCTCATACCCTTTCCTATCCATGTGTTTGTCCAAATGCCTTTTAAATGTACGACTTCAGTTGGGATCTCATTCCATTTACATCCCACCCTCTGGGTAACCTACGTTTCCTCACAACCTCCCCTTCTATTCCTTCCCCCCCTCACCCAACCCCCCACTTCACTCGCCTGAAACTGATGCCCTCGATTCCCTGTACTTAAAACTGAGCGGCGCCCACCCCATCCACATCTCCCACACCCCCTTCCCTCAGTCAGCGACGGGGGGGGGGGAAAAATACTCCAACCTCTCCCGCAAACCCAGGAGCATCCCCACCTCGCCCCGGTCAGAGTGAATCCCTCTCCAGGTGAATCACATCCCTCCTGGGGCAGTCCGGCCTCACCAATGTCCTGCAAAAATGGGTAGCACAGTGGTTAGCACCGTTGCCTCACGGCGCCAGGGACCCAGGTTCAATTCCCGCCTCAGGCGACTGTCTGGGTGGAGTTGGCACGTTCTCCCCGTGTCTGTGTGGGTTTCCTCCCACACTCCAAAGGTATACAGGGTAGGGTGGGATTGGCCGTGCTAAATTGTCCCCGTAGTGCCCAGGGATGTGCAGGTTAGGGTGGATTGGCCGTGCTAAATTGTCCCCGCAGTGCCCAGGGATGTGCGGGTTAGGGTGGGATTGGCCGTGCTAAATTGTCCCCGTAGTGCCAAGGGATGTACAGGTTAGGGTGGGATTAGCCGTGCTAAATTGTCCCCGTAGTGCCAAGGGATGTACAGGTTAGGGTGGGATTGGCCTTGCTAAATTGTCCCCGTAGTGCCCAGGGATGTACAGGTTAGGGTGGGATT
The DNA here is from genome assembly GCF_020745735.1 of Hemiscyllium ocellatum. Lineage (NCBI taxonomy): Eukaryota > Metazoa > Chordata > Chondrichthyes > Orectolobiformes > Hemiscylliidae > Hemiscyllium > Hemiscyllium ocellatum. The sequence continues at coordinate 4,377 of NW_026867718.1, read as the reverse complement.
GGCCGTGCTAAATTGTCCCCGTAGTGCCCAGGGATGTGCGGGTTAGGGTGGGATTGGCCGTGCTAAATTGTCCCCGTAGTGCCCAGGGATGTGCAGGTTAGTGTGGATTGGCCGTGCTAAATTGTCCCCGTAGTGCCCAGGGATGTGCGGGTTAGGGTGGGATTGGCCGTGCTAAATTGTCCCATAGTGCCCAGGGATGTACAGGTTAGGGTGGGATTGGCCGTGCTAAATTGTCCCCGTAGTGCCCAGGGATGTACAGGTTAGGGTGGGATTGGCCGTGCTAAATTGTCCCCGTAGTGCCCAGGGATGTGCGGGTTAGGGTGGGATTGGCCGTGCTAAATTGTCCCCGTAGTGCCCAGGGATGTACAGGTTAGGGTGGATTGGCCGTGCTAAATTGTCCCCGTAGTGCCCAGGATGTACAGGTTAGGGTGGATTGGCCGTGCTAAATTTTCCCCGTAGTGCCCAGGGATGTACAGGTTAGGGTGGATTGGCCGTGCTAAATTGTCCCCGTAGTGCCCAGGGATGTGCAGGTTAGGGTGGATTGGCCGTGCTAAATTGTCCCCGTAGTGCCCAGGGATGTGCAGGTTCGGGTGGGATTGGCCGTGCTAAATTGTCCCCGTAGTGTTAGCTGAAGGGGTAAACGTAGGGGAATGGGTCCGGGTGGGTAGCTGTCGGGAGGGCTGGGGTGGACCCGTCGGGCGGAAGGGCCTGTTTCCACACTGTAAGGAATCTAATCAAAACAGTGACTTTTCCCGACGCCTGACAAATGGAGGCCCTGAAGGTGTAAGTGAGGACAGCGGACGCTGGAGATCGGAGCTGGAGAATGTGGTGCTGGGCTGTTCCTGCTGCGATTTCCCAGCGACACGTTTTTCAGCTCATGAAGGTCAAGAGCCTCCTTCGCTGCCGTGGAGTTCACTTCCCGAGGACCTGTAGCACCTGAGCTCCCTCTGCTCCACGACACTTCCTACCTCGCTTAATTTACGCCATCCTAGAATTCCGGTTAACGTCTCCGGGCAAGGCTGGGGGTGGGGAGGAGACAGGTGAGAGGGGACAGATGCGCCCTTCGGTCTGTCAGGTCTGGACCTGTGCAACAAACCCCCCGTCCTGCTGATCCCCATTTTCCAGTCGCTGGCTTTCGGGATAATCAAACCCAACTCGGAACTCCATCCCTCGAAGCTGGCGGTGTCAGAGTCCGCCACTGAGGGGGTGGGGCTGGTTTGAGGGGCTGCGAGGGCGCTGCCCCCCTCTCTACCATCTGCCTCCCCTCCGTCTGACCCTCAGGCCAGAAACCCATCCCTCCATCGAGGGAGGACAAGGTGGAACTCGAGGCCATTCAGCCCCTCCCTGAAGAAGGAAACCGAAAAGGAGTTGGCTGGAGCAGCGCTGGAGGGGTGGGTGATGTTTTTTATTTTACAAATATACAATAATTCTCGTTTTAAAAAAGCACTTCATTGAGATTCACGATGCGTCATGAGTAGGCTGGACACCCAGGAACAGGCCTGAGCTCTCTCTCTCTCTCTGTATCTCTCTGTCTCTCTTTCTCTCTCTCTGTATCTCTCTGTAACTCTCTCTCTGTAACTCTCTCTCTCTCTGTAACTTCTGTCTCTCTCTCTCTCTCTGTAACTCTCTGTCTCTCTTTCTCTCTCTCTGTATCTCTCTCTCTGTATCTCTCTGTCTCTCTTTCTCTCTCTCTCTCTCTGTATCTCTCTGTAACTCTTTCTCTCTCTCTGTATCTCTCTGTCTCTCTTTCTCTCTCTCTGTATCTCTCTGTAACTCTCTCTCTGTAACTCTCTCTCTCTCTGTAACTTCTGTCTCTCTCTCTCTCTGTAACTCTCTGTCCCTCTCTCTCTCTCTCTGTATCTCTCTCTCTCTCTGTATCTCTCTGTCTCTCTCTCTCTCTGTATCTCTGTCTCTCTTTCTCTCTCTCTGTATCTCTCTGTAACTCTCTCTCTGTAACTCTCTCTCTCTGTAACTCTCTGTCTCTCTCTCTCTCTGTAACTCTCTGTCCCTCTCTCTCTCTCTGTATCTCTCTGTCCCTCTCTCTCTCTCTGTAACTCTCTGTCCCTCTCTCTCTCTGTATCTCTCTGTCCCTCTCTCTCTCTGTGTCTCTCTCTGTGTATCTCGCTGTGTCTCTCTCTGTAACTCTCTGTCCCTCTCTCTCTCTGTGTATCTCTCTGTCCCTCTCTCTCTCTCTGTGTATCTCTCTGTCTCTCTCTCTGTAACTCTCTCTCTGTAACTCTCTGTGTATCTCTCTGTAACACTCTGTCTCTCTCTCTCTCTCTCTCTGTCTCTGTCCTTCTCTCTGTCTCTCTCCCTCTCTGTCTCTCTCTCTCTCTCTGTCTCTCTCTCTCTCTGTATCTCTCTCTCTCTCTCTCTCTGTCTCTGTCCTTCTCTCTGTCTCTCTCCCTCTCTGTCTCTCTCCCTCTCTGTCTCTCTCTCCCTCTCTGTCTCTCTCTCTCTCTCTCTCTCTCTCTCTGTCTCTCTCTCTCTCTGTCTCTCTCTCTGTCACACACACGTGTTCGGATAGAGTCCATCGCACCTTCAGCAGGGAAGTGCGTGCACCAAGCGCCATGCTATCCCTGCAACGCAGGAAGCTCTGCATCTCTGGGAGGGGAGGGAAGGGGGTTGCTGCGTTGCTGCAACTCAGGACGGGCTGGAACGTTGCGACGCTGCAGCACCGGGGCTGGCGAGGAAGTGGGGGGGGGGTTACCCAATTGCCGGAGCAGGGACAGGGCTGTGAGGCCGCAGGGAGATGGGGAGGGGGGAGATAGGGTGGTGGTGTCAGTGGGAAAGTGCGGAGGAGATCTGTACGGCTGGCCCAGGCTCAGAGACCTCACTGCGACACGAGAAAGGCGATCGCTCGTCGGGGGGGGGCAGTAATGTGGGGGGGGGGCTGGAGTAATGTGAGGGGGGGGGCTGGAGTAATGTGAGGGGGGGGGGCTGGAGTAATGTGAGGGGGGGGGCTGCAGTAATGTGAGGGGGGGCTGGAGTAATGTGAGGGGGGGCTGGAGTAATGTGAGGGGGGGCAGTAATTTGAGAGGGGGGCTGCAGTAATGTGAGGGGGGGGCTGGAGTAATGTGAGGGGGGGGGCTGGAGTAATGTGAGGGGGGGGGCTGGAGTAATGTGAGGGGGGGGGCTGGAGTAATGTGAGGGGGGGGCTGCAGTAATGTGAGGGGGGGCAGTAATTTGAGAGGGGGGCTGCAGTAATGTGAGGGGGGCTGCGATAATGTGAGGGGGGCTGCGATAATGTGAGGGGGGCTGCGATAATGTGAGGGGGGCTGCGATAATGTGAGGGGGGCTGCGATAATGTGAGGGGGGCTGCGATAATGTGAGGGGGGGCTGCGATAATGTGAGGGGGGCTGCGATAATGTGAGGGGGGCTGGAGTAATGTGAGGGGGGGCTGGAGTAATGTGAGGGGGGGGCTGCGGTAATGTGAGGGGGGGCTGCGGTAATGTGAGGGGGCAGTAATGTGAGGGGGGGCTGCGGTAATGTGAGGGGGGGCTGCAGTAATGTGAGGGGGCAGTAATGTGAGGGGGGGGCTGCGGTAATGTGAGGGGGGGCTGCGGTAATGTGAGGGGGCAGTAATGTGAGGGGGGGCTGCGGTAATGTGAGGGGGGGCTGCAGTAATGTGAGGGGGCAGTAATGTGAGGGGGGGGCTGCGGTAATGTGAGGGGGGGCTGCGGTAATGTGAGGGGGCAGTAATGTGAGGGGGGGCTGCGGTAATGTGAGGGGGGGCTGCAGTAATGTGAGGGGGCAGTAATGTGAGGGGGGGCTGCGGTAATGTGAGGGGGGGCTGCAGTAATGTGGGGGGGCCCTGCAGTAATGTGAGGGGGGGGCTGCAGGAATGTGAGGGGGGGCTGGAGTAATGTGAGGGGGGTGCCGCAGGAATGTGGGGGGGGCTGGAGTAATGTGAGGGGGGGCTGCAGTAATGTGAGGGGGGGCTGCAGTAATGTGGGGGGGCCCTGCAGTAATGTGAGGGGGGGGCTGCAGGAATGTGAGGGGGGGCTGGAGTAATGTGAGGGGGGTGCTGCAGGAATGTGGGGGGGGGCTGGAGTAATGTGAGGGGGGGCAGTAATGTGAGGGGGGTGCTGCAGGAATGTGGGGGGGGGCTGGAGTAATGTGAGGGGGGGCAGTAATGTGAGGGGGGGCAGTAATGTGAGGGGGGGCTGCTGTAATGTGAGGGGGGCTGCTGTAATGTGAGGGGGGCTGCTGTAATGTGAGGGGGCAGTAATGTGAGGGGGGGCTGCAGTAATGTGAGGGAGGGGCTGCAGTAATGTGGGGGGGGCTGCTGTAATGTGAGGGGGGTGTGGGGACTGTAATATGAGGTGGGGGGGCTGTAATGCAACACTGCCCCGCTCCGACCTGCCCCCCATCTCA